>NC_066540.1:10678512-10696012 GCF_024679095.1 Eriocheir sinensis | reverse complement strand
CCTTTAACAGGCTGGGTACGACCTCCAGGCCTCCTCCAGTTGGACTACAGGTGCCAAGTGCACGCACAAAATAAAAGAAGAAAGTGAGTATAATATAGCAATATTAGAGCCTAAAATCAAAAGCAAAACCTTCGTTGTCCAGCGTGACAAAAGCTCTTGATTATATTTTCTAATCCTCGTCACCGCCAGCATAGCGTGAGTAACAGTACTACTACCACTATTACTGCTGCTACTACTACTACTACTATTACTCCTACTGTACACTACTACTACTTCTACAATCTTGCCTACAACCACCACAACCATCACTACCACTGACAGCCAGGCGAGGGAAGGGAAGGGTGGTGGTCGGTTCGCTGCCAGACTGCTCACTGTACAATGGATGGATCTAAACCACGAATAAAAAAAAAGTCTTCCACATGAAAAATCAACTTTCCCAACTCCTTCCTGGGTGATGCATGATGAGTCAGCATGAAACAGGTTATCTTGAAGCTTAAAGTCGAGAATTTAAAACACATGTCTACGTGCTTTCCACAACTCTTCCCTGCCAAAAATTTGTCATGCACCTTCTCCAGATGTATGAATGGCAAAACAGTTATATTCTTGTTTCTGAACTTCCCGAGGACGTCAAAATACTGCAAGAATATATGCCCTGCGAACCCTGAAACCGCTCATCTTTGTCGAGTCAAAAAGTCCCGTCCCACCATCGGGCTTTTTTACTGTTGGCATTCTATTAATCACATGACGCCTCTGCCTCGCTGGTCATCCCCATGGAAACGAACAGCCTTTCCTTCCCTGCGTGGTGGAGGATGTTCACGAATATGTACGCATCTTTCCAATCAGTACTCATATCAGAAAAAAAATTACTCCACCAAACTGAGCTGGTGTATAATTGATAAACATTCTTTACTTGGACAACATTTCATTTTTCCATTTCAGCTCACTTTCCCTGAGTAGGATGTTCACCAATATGTACGCATCTTTCCAATCAATGCTCATATCAGAAAAAATATATAATTACTCCACAAAATTGAGCTGGTGTATAAATTGATAAGCATTCTTTACTTGTACAACATTTCATTTTTCCATTTCAGCTCAATTTCCCTGAGTAGGATGTTCACCAATATGTACGCATCTTTCCAATCAGTGCTCATATCAGAAAAAAATATATAATTACTCCACAAAATTGAGCTGGCATATAAATTGGTAAACATTCTTTACTTGGACAACATTTCATTTTTCCATTTCAGCTCAATTTCCCTGAGTAGCCTTTTTCTTCCCTGGCATGAACTCTAATTGGAATAGAGCGTACAAATTAGCGCACATATTCTACGCATCATGTCGTATAACCATAATTATAATTCTTGATAAAAACCCAAGAAGGAAAAACATACCATGTCTAAACTAAACGAGACGAGGGCCTCCACGCACTCCTCCATCTTGAGCCTGAATGTTCCGCGTCTAACTCAAATGTGACAACAGCACCTAATAAACGAACTCAGCCAGCCCTTTGCCGCCACTGATGGGGGTGAAGGGGAGGGGAGGGAGGGAGCCTGGGACGAGACCCCACGGTGAGGCCTCCTATACCAGCAGGAGAGGTTGGTTACTTCAGCTGCATTATAAGAAACTCAGCTGGAAGTACGGCCCAAGATCCTTAACTTATTATTATTGGAACCTCCCCCACCTCCACCACCTCCCCCACCTCCACCACCACTACATCACACGGATCCTCAGAGAATTACGAAAGCCTCCCTCCACCACCATCGCTACATTATCTCTCCTCACAATCACACATTCTTAGCGCATTACGAAAACCTCCTCGCCCCCTCCCCCCGCCCCCGTAACCGCCAATACGTTATCCCTCCCCACAGCCAGAGATTCTAAACGCATTACGAAAATCTTCCTCACTTGTATCACCGCTATACGTATTATCTCTCTTAGGAACTGTATATTCTAAACCAAAAGCCTTTTATTATTATTATTATTATTATTATTATTATTATTATTATTATTATTATTATTATTATTATTATTATTATTATTATTATTATTATTATTATTATTATTATTATTATTATTATTATTACTCCTCCTCCTCCACCTCCTTCTCCTCCTCCTCCTCCTCCTCCTACTACTACTACTACTACTACTACTACTACTACTACTACTTCTACTACTACTACTACTACTACTACTACTACTAATACTACTACTACTCTACTACTACTACTACTAGGATTCATGAAAGGGCATCATGGGAAAATGAAAAAAATATTGATACAGGTAACTCTCGGTTTACGCGAGTTTGGTTTACGCGTTTTTGAAATAACGCGGGGTCCAAAATCCAAAAAAAAAAATTATTTACACGTTTTTTCATACACGTTTTTTCCACTTATACGATATTTATGGAGGGGCCACCAGCTGTCTCACGCAACTGGACTCACATAGCGCCGCGGCCACACAGCAGAGCTCAGTTCTTCCCGCGTCCCACTTGAACAACAATACAGTACCCACGCTGCCACGCTACTCAACAATAGAGGTGGGCAGTTACCGGTACTAACGGTACTAGCTATATGGTACAGTACCGGTACCAGACTGCTCGGTACCGGTACCAATACTGTAGCCACTCATGGTGTCCTCATTTCTCACACGAGTGAGGCTGAGACTGAGTGCCTGAGTGGATATCTCAGTGATATGGATACTCTCTCTCTCTCTCTCTCTCTCTCTCTCTCTCTCTCTCTCTCTCGAATGAAGTGAATAAGCATATTATTCCACCATCACTCGTAGGTTATGACAGAGAGGCAAGACACAATTCACACGTTTTCTGACACGCGGCATGCAGCTGTTTGTTGTATGGGTGTGGTTGTGTGGTTTGTAAACAATGCAAATGGCGGCCTGGCTGGTATTGCGCGAAATATCTCCTCGTACAAGACTCATGATGTACAGTTTCTGATATCATATTTACCCCATTATTCTCACTAATATTAATAATTAATAACACATGGATATTTTTTCCAATATTTTTATGTAGCTTGTACTGCTCTTTAGTCATACAATCAAGCCACCTGTGACATCAAGATCAAGATCATACAAATGGCGCCCGACGGAAAAACGGGATAACAGCAAGGCATGGGCAATCCTCCATCGATTTAAATTTTGTATAGTAGTTATTAGATCGCCCTGTATTCTATGGTAACATATTATAAGACAGCTATGGACTATGAAGGATTATATACAATGATAAAGGAAAGTTTGCCGTTGTTATTGGATAAGACAAAAAACAGACCCTTAAAAACACCCCAAAGAAGAAAAAAATCATTAAAAATTTGTACATTCGGCGTACAAGGCGCAGGGCTAAACTTTCAGGCATTTTTTTGAGAAAAAGGTGTGCGCTATACGCTGAAAAATACGGTATTTATTTTTCGACAGAAACCTACCTCTTGTTTGATTTACATTGTTTTTGATTTACGCGACCTCTCCAAGAACGCAATACTCGCGTAAATCGAGAGTTACCTGTATAGACCAAAATGAGCCCTCGATGAGCCGACATGGATATGAGGAAGAAAAGACAGTGACAGCAAAGTAAGGAGACGAATAAAAAAGATAAGAAAAAGGGGTGACATTGCCCTAACTATATCCACCCCATGTTACATGAAAGGCTCCCTCACCACTACACCATGGCACTACATCACCCCTTCGCATCACCAGAGATCATAAACTCATTAATATTAAATCCTTCACCGCTCTCACCACCAGAGCAACAATGTCCACCCTAACCTGCACACGTATTCTTCCACTCCTTCACCCCTTCACTCCATCTCCAGTAACCTAAACCAGCTGACGGTGCTACTTAAGCGTGTGATCTTTTCTTCTTCCTATATTTTTTTTACAGCAAAGGAAGCAACTCAAGGACAACAAAAAGAAAGTGTAAAAAAGAGCCCGCTAATCGCTGCTCCTATAAAAGAAAAAGGTAAAGAGTGGCCATAAGAGAGGTCAATTTCGGGTGGAGAGGTGCCTTGATACACTCGTCTTGAAAGAGGTCAACTTATAAGCAGGAGGAAATAAAGACGAAGGAAGGTTGTAAATAGATAAATTATATTAGAATTATATATAAATAGAATAAAATACAACCACTCCTCATCCACTTTTCGCCCCTAACATCAACCTCAACCAAATTATGGGTGTCTTATATGGGGACAAAAAGACTCATTCAGACCAACACAGATCGCCACAAAATGGATGATATGAAGAAGAAAAAAACGGCAAAAAAGGTAAGATATAAATGAGACCAAAAAAAGGATAACATAAAAATACGGGACATCAAAAAGTACACTATACAAACACAACACCAACAGCACAAAATGATAAAAACACAATACTGAAAAAGAACGATCCACAAACTATTTAACTATCTAACTAACTATCTACCTCCTTGGGCTGAATTGTAAATATGGTGGTAGACCGCACGCTGAAGTGTAAATGACCGGGTAGACCTCACGCTAAAGAGGCACCCTAAACTATTCCTTAAACACTACTGATCATCCCCCTCCTCCCTTCCTTCGACGCACACCAACCAGCTAGTCTTCTTAACCCGTCCCTGCATCTACCCACTCATCTTCACCTCCATCTATACAACCATCCATCCTCTCTCACTCCCATGACCAAAATGTACAAGATCCATTCCATAAACGCTGTACCGATCATCCCCATCCTCCCTGCCTTCGACGCACACCAGCCAGCTAGTCTTCTTAACCCGTCCCTTCATCTACACCTCCATCTATACAACCATCCATCCTCTCTCACTCCCATGACCAAAATGTACAAGATCCATTCCATAAACGCTATACTGATCATCCCCCTCATCTTTGCCTTCGACGCACACCAACCAGCTAGTCTTCTTAACCCGTCCCTTCATCTACCCACTCATCTTCACCTCCATCTATACAACCATCCATCCTCTCTCACTCCCATGACCAAAATGTACAAGATCCATTCCATAAACGCTGTACCGATCATCCCCATCCTCCCTGCCTTCGACGCACACCAACCAGCTAGTCTTCTTAACCCGTCCCTGCATCTACCCACTCATCTTCACCTCCATCTATACAACCATCCATCCTCTCTCACTCCCATGACCAAAACGTACAAGATCCTGCCCATACCAAAACTATCCTACAGTCGTTTCACCCACCTTCATATCCCGTCCCTCCACCTCTACCCATATATTTTTATACCAATCCATTCTTCTTTACCATAACAAAGTCCTACCCGACCAAAACTGGCCAAATTTGTGGCTTTACCGTGTAGCAGCGACAGGCCAAATTTGTGGCTTTACCGTGTACCAGCGACGAGCCAAATTTGTGCCATGATATAAACCCCCCAAAATATATGATACATAATCTGATCACAAATGCTTTGATATATATTATGAAATGGTTTGTGTGAGTGATGATTTTTTCTCACTTTTCTCGCTTAGTGGGACCATTAAGAAACATGATTCCCGCTACTACTGGGTTAACACACCTCCATCCTCTACCTCGTCCCTTCATGCACCACCACGCCAGCATCTTCACCAGGACACTCCCCTTCTCAAGCACAAGATCTACACATGGATACGCATGCATGACCCGGCTCGTATCAGTAGTGGTCTTTAGAATAGGTCTTGAATCCATAACTCCATATCATCAACGACCCTGAGCTGTTGCCACACATATTATAACCATCACCACAACTCTTACTACTAAACCTTAACCCATTTCTATAACGACAACAATAACACGAACAGTACAATGAAGTGATATAAAGCACCGAGAGCCGTAGTTGAGGCAACGGCAACATTTTATCTGATCTGAGTTGACTTCCTCCCCGTTGAAAGGCTCCTCCAGTAGTCAGGTCTGCAATGTGTTCCTACGGGTCCTCTTATTTAACATTTCGACGCATATGTTAATGCATCATAAAGATTCCTGATTCGGCAATTATTATTTGTTACTGATTCTTTAGACAATTAAATTTACAAATCAACTAAATACGCAGCAGTGGGCTGGCGCTCGATTTATTTGTTTTGATTTTTCTGGTGCATATGTACCTGACAGGTGGCGGTGACGGTGCATGAAAGTAAACAAAAACGTAAGAGTGCATGAGGTCAGTCGGACTATTAAGGGCAGACTCGGCAAACCTGTTACTTGGCATGAGTCATCCTCAGCCCCTTCAGACGCATAGCACTACGTAAAGGGGCTATTACACTGGGCAAATTTTCCGTGGATCTTCAGTCAAACCACGATTTCCGCTAGCGTGGTTCTCAATTGTTTCGTGTTATTGCTGCTGATGATGATGGTGAGTAATACCGTCGTCCTTCAGTGAAATCTACCGTAGCTTTGGAAGATCGTGGACACGTCAGAAAACCACGCAAATATGAGAACCACGCCAGCGGAAATCGTGGTTTGACTGAAGGTCCACGGAAAATTTGCCCAGTGTAATAGCCCCTTTAGTTTTCCGAAGCCTTAGCCACCAGGAGAGATTTTAAGTTCCTTGGCTGTATGGAGTCCCCCAGGTTATAAGCACGTAGACTATATTATGGGCACAGGTGGTCGGTCCCAGTCTATTGGTGGAGCAGGATTATATTTCTTGTTGTAGTCCTGATAATACTAACATCTCGTAAAATATACGTTGGACGACTTGTTTTAGATAAGTAAGCCAGGAGTAGGTTAAGGCATGCTAGAACATATTGCTTTAACACCTGACTGACACAAACTCAACCCTCAGTCAAGATTATGAGGAAACATAACAATAATAATAATAATAATAATAATAATAATAATAATAATAATAATAATAATAATAATAATAATAATAATAATAATAATAATAATAATAATAATAATAATAATAATAATAATAATAATAATAATAATAATAATAATAATAATAATAATAATAATAACAATAATAATAAATATAATAAAATAATAACAAAGACAACAATAATAAAACAAATAAATCAATAAACGGAATATAACGCAAAAATAAAACCACTGAACAAAGAAAAAAAGAACGAGTTGATGAAATACACTTGCTTATGCTCTCATTGCCAGTGTCTTCCTAACCATTGCCTAGACATCAGCCTTCGTCCCTCTGATTGTAGGCCTGCGTGTTGCCGCTGTCTTGGCGGTGCGGAGTCTGGGGTGGGGGCAGGATAGAGGGCTGTGGGTGAAGGAAAAGATGTGAATGAATGATTAGAGGTGTGGATGACTGATTAGAGGTGTGGATGAAGGATTAGAGGTGTGGGTGAAGGATTAGAGGTGTGGGTGAAGGATCAGAGGTGTGAGGGAAGGATTAGAGGTGTGGGTGAAGGATTAGAGGTGTGGGTGAAGGATTAGGGGTTAGGGGGAAGGATTAGAGGTGTGGGTGAAGGATTAGGGGTTAGGGGGAAGGATTAGAGGTGTGGGTGAAGGATTAGAGGTGTGGGTGAAGGATTAGAGGTGTGGGTGAAGGATTAGAGGTGTGGGTGAAGGATTAGAGGTGTGGGTGAAGGATTAGAGGTATGGGTGAAGGATTAGAGGTGTGGGTGAAGGATTAGAGGTGTGGGTGGAGGATGAAGTGTGTGGATGAGGGATTAGAGGTTGTTGTTTCTGTCTGTGGTGTTGAGTATGGTGTGAATGCTGGACAAGGAGCGACATTAAGGAGTGAATAAAACTGACTGACTAATTGACTGATTGGGAAACATCATTCTGTGGCTACACAACAAAGGTCATAAAATTGAAGATCCGAATTAAAAAATAATAGAGATTAGATAAAAACTTTTTATGTTTTTACTATCGGTCTATGGCGCCGGTAAGCTTTATTGGTGGGGTCTGATGGTCGGCCCCAGCCCGTTATGGTGCAAGCAAGTGTTTATAGTGGAGCCATCTTGCTTGGCTTATGCTGTCCTTTGGAGCTCATCTTTGATCCCCTCTTTTTGAGAGAGAATCTAGAGTCCGGATTGATAGTTAAGTGGTTTTCAGGACAGCATGTGGGTAGTCTTAGCTACTCGGCGGTATCTGAAAAATCCTAACGGTGGCGGCGGGCAGGACTCGAACCCGCAAACTCCAGGACAAGGTGTCGGCATGATATCCACTCAGCCACCGCCTTCTCATAAAATATATATATATATATATATATATATATATATATATATATATATATATATATATATATATATATATATATATATATATATATATATATATATTTGAAGAAAGGTAAAGGAACTTTAAGCGATGACTAAAGTTCAATGTGTTGTGCATTTATAACGGTGATTAGCCAATATGCCGAAGCTATTTATCACTATATTTGCAAACAGTAATAATAATGGCAGTTACTTCACAAATACTTGCCTTCTGTTTTATTTTTTAAAGTTTATTTATGAATAAGAGGACCACGTCGTATCAAAATCCCTTGGTTTCTTAGAATGTAAACTTACTGTTCATAGCATCTACTTATTTTTGGTGCGGGCGGTGGGGATAATAATGGCGGGGTGATCCCATTCCCAGCTCTCCCATCACGTCCAGGCCGACGGTCTTTGGGGTCAGTTTAATGATGGTTGAGGTGAGCCGCGGCGGGCACCATGGAGCACTCTGCCGGAACTGCCCTCAGTGACCCGACTCCTTCCTGGGCTACATAACGACAAGCCAGCGGTTAGGACGATAGCTGCAACAGCAACAAAAACAATAGCTGCTGCTACTACTGCTACGACTACTACTACTACTACTACTACTACTACTACTGCTACTACTGTTACTACTACTACTACTACTTCTGCTACTATCTACTACTACTACTACTACGTACTACTGCTATTATTACTACTGCTGCTGCTGCTGCTCCTGCTGCTGCTGCTGCTACTATTTTTTTTATAGTACTACTATTGTGTGTGTGTGTGTGTGTGTGTGTGTGTGTGTGTGTGTGTGTGTGTGTGTGTGTGTGTTCGAGGCCATTTGTCTCCATTTTTTCCATAATCTGCTTGTCTGTCCCCGTTGTAATTTGGTTTCCCCAAGACTTCTACATTTTTGTTGTCGAATTTATGTTTAGTTTCTTCTCCCTTTTTGACGTAATATTCTTTGATATTGAGTAAATCAGGTATGCAGCCCGTCTCCTTCCGCCCACCATGACCCTACAGTCTCCGCCCACTGCTCAGCATATCAGCATCTGCGCACGGGATAGCTCACTGTTTCTAGAGCTTGTTGACCCTCCCTTTAGTCTTCTCTTTCACCTTTGGCCCAATTTGCAAACTATCCGTGTTCACTCTCCTTATCACATGCTTCAGTTGACCGCGCGCGCCTTGCTGAAAATACAATGCCCTCTCCAAATCGACTTTTACTTTGGTATTCGTTTCCTATTTTAATTTCTTAATTCCTCCAGATCAGCTTTTTCTTCTTCTAAGCAGGTAATAAACAGTGAAGGTGATATTTCATGGTGTCGCCCTGTTTAACTTCCTATTTTATTAGTACCCACTTTTTCGGTATCTGTATGAAGTTTAATAGGCACTGTTCCATCTTCATATATGTTTTCAAGAATTTTACAATAAATTTCCCTCACTGTTATCGCGTCACATTCATCACTGCTACAGTCTCCACGGCCTCGAAGGGCTTTTTGTAGTCAATAAATTTCAAACAAAGTGGATTCCTGGACTTGTTTCTTTTCCCTATTATCTGGTTTACTGTCTGAGTGTGATCCATGGTTGAGAACTCACGTTTTGTACTGTAAAATACTTCTTTGACTTGAACTTTCGTTATTGCCTTGATTTCTGTGATATACCTCATTATGATGATGAATGCCTGAGTGGTATAGAAAAATGATCTATATCATTTCGTTCCCGTTGTGTGTGAGTTCGTCGTTTGGTTTCTTAATGCCATGCATGTTGTTCTTTTTTTACAGTATCAAGCTTGCTCTTTACACTAGAACCTAAATTTAATGCTCCGATTATTTTCATTATCGTGAACTTTCATTCGTCTTTTTACATTTTCTCACTCAAGGTTCTTGTAGTTTTTACTGCTTTTATTCTGTATCTGACTGTTTGTACTTTAATGTTTCTGTGCTTTGCCACTGGTTGTTTAACATTCGAAGTTTTTTTTTCTATTATAACTCTTACATCAGTCAAATTTTCATAAATTGCCTCGATGACCCCAGGAATGGATAACTCTGAGAAATATCTAAAACCAGAGACAAGTGTTTCTTAGCAACCGAGAATGTGATGGTTAAACACCTGAACACAAAGCACTCAAGAGCCCTTGGGTTCTAGCAAACAAAACTCCAATATTTACCTTCATGGCCATGTTTAGGGTGAATATTGCTAAATAAAGCAACAACAACAAAAGTATAAGATTAAAACGAAACAAAATATTAACAATGGTAAAACAATTAAACAGTATTGTCATAACATCCATATTAAAAATGATAAAACGACGGAAAGAACGGTCCACCTGATGGAACCGCCACACCAGGTAAGGCTCAATACATACAGGTACAGTACAGCCATCCCTCCATCCTTCCATACATACATACAATTCCAATACGCTGAGCGGTGCGTAGTAAATGCTACACAGGATACGTAGACGTCACACAGCTGTTCTTCGGCAAGACTGGCAGCCTTCGGTGCCCTGACCCAAGGTGGCGAGGTCTGAGGGGCGCGGCAGTGTGGCGCTACCGCTACCCAAACTCGGCTCGGCGGTGCATACTAAGGCTAGACTTTGCATGCACGCCCTAGCTCGTGAGGCCCAGTCATGCTGCGGTGCACCTTTGAGCTTCAAACACGTATCACCACGGAAAAAAAAAGATCCACGGCCACAATTATAAATAGTGTGACGCTTTGATTAACTGTTCCTTTCCTGACAATAGCAGGGCCAAGTCTGTCATTTGCGAAAAATGAATAAGTAAAACAGGACGATGTGAGAAATTTCATGATAAGAATCAATGAAGCAATAATTTCTGGTTTAAGTATAAAAACAGTTAAGAGGAAACTTGGTGAAGAGAGAGAAAACAAAAACAAGAACAGGTGTATGCCATAAAACTACCGAACGGCGAACTCACGAACACGAGATAAATAATAAATGTGGTTGAGGAGTTTCATGGTGAACTATATCCCTCAAACATTCAGCCCCAGAAAAAAAAGTAAGAATAGATGTCACAGGCATCCCACCAGTGAGGAAAAATAAAATTAAAGAATCACTGAGCAGTACGAAAAGAAGGAAAGCTCCTGGGAAAGATGGCATCTGTGTAAAGGGCGCCGAGAAATCACCGTCGAAAAAGCTATCAAAACGTTCCATTGTGTATTTCAAGAAAATAAAAAATAAAAAAATGTGGCAATAACCTTCGTATATAAAAAGGAGCCCAAACCAGCCTTCCCCCTTTAGGGAGGGAACAATCTTTGGAGGAGCGTTCCCATACGTGCGCCAAAGATTCCGAAGTGCCAAAGTTAAATAAATTTAATCAAAGGTGATTCATCTTTCCACTCGTATAGAATATATTGGTAATTAAGTTGTAGACGACAATTTTTGTTGTATACCGTCATTTGTGGGGAGGGTGGTGATAGCCTTTTAGCAGACACCAATAATTTAAATGCAATGTTCCGAGTACGATAATCTGGTAACGCTGGTTCTAACAGATATATAAATTATCGTCCTATTAGCTTTTTGTCAGTTACCTACAAATTATTTAAAAAAAAAAAACATTTTCAGATACATTAGATTCTAACGAGCCCAAGGGACAACTTGTTTTTCGAAGAGGGTTCTCAGTCATGAATCACATCCGTAAAATAAAGCAGGTAACAGATTAAACAAACGAGTACAGAGAAAAACTTTGACATTCATTGCCTACGAGTGATATTCGACATCAGGGGGTGGGTGAAACATACTGTAGATTTCTTGAAGATATGTACGAAAAGGGAACAGCGACATTTATTCATTCATATCCCATTAATAATACCAATACTACTAATGCTACTACTGCTACTACTACTACTACTACTACTACTACTACTACTACCACCTACTACTACTACTACTATTACTACTACTACCACCTACTACTTTTTTTTTTTTTTTTTGCTACTACTACTACTACGGGCCTCCATCTATTAGAGTTGCGTTGTGAGCGGTATATTTTCTCATATCCTTTCCCAAAGCAATTCATTGGCCCCACCCCGCCAATGACTGTGGCCGACAACCATCTTTATTTAATATTACAAACTTTACTAAACATTTTATTTTTAAGCTAACAGAGCTTGTGGTTGATACGACTATCAACCACCGTCGCCTCAAAGTCCAGGTCAGCAATGCGGGTGGTTTTGGGTGCAGGTGACCTGGTTCCTCTCAGGCAGACCAAGGCTGACCTCAGGAGGGAGAAGGACAGCCTGCATCTCATCCAGGCGACCACACTGCTTCTTGGCTGTTGTTTCTTATCCGCCAGTGTTTCGGCGAGTCTTGCGTAGAAGCTCTGCGCCCTTGGTCCCATCCCTCCTGCCGTCGTGAATACTACCGGGGTGAAGGAGCCCTGGTCCACATTCTGTATTCTTTCTTCATATGCTCTGTTCTTCTCTTGTTCGTTTCTTCTGTGGGCTGCATCAAGGGTCAGGTCTCTGTGGCAATGGGCCATGGGATCAAAGATCATTATGTCAAAATATGCCCTTTGTCCACGAGTCCAAAACCCTCTGGCGCTAACATCCACTCGTGCTTCGTTCGAAACATTAGCGGTGCGTCTGGCGAGGTGTTCGCCTTGCAGAGGGAGCAGCATGGGTTCCACAGTCACGTCGTGGCAGACTTCTTTCAGCATCTGAGCTGTTACGTCTCTTACTTCATCATGTCTCATGCAGACGAAACCTCCTCTCTTGCATGTCATGGCATGATTTTGGTTGAAGGGTGAGCCACAGTTACACATGTTTGGGAGCCCATCCACTGGCCAGCCATACCTGAGGGCAGGGGCATCAGTAAATTTATTTTTGTTTAAGTTGAAGCCTTTTGGCCTGATAGGTAGTGTGGTTAGCCAGTTTGAAGCGCCCACTTCCTGTGCAATATCTGTCCTCCTCCTTGTGTCTTCTGGGAGTTCTCTCATTAGGTCACTCAGAGTGTCTCTCTGTTTTCTTTCTCTGTTTTTGGAGATTTCATTCCTTAGTGACCTAATATCTTGAGGGTTGTCTTCTCCCCTTTCATTTTGATTGGTAATATATCCGGTCAAGGAGGCTGTGATTCGGATTGAGTTCCCGAATTCAGACTCAGCCAGATTTTGCGGGTTGGTGATGCCGAGCCCACCCATTCTTGGCGGCAACTCCAGCAATCTTCTCTCCTGGTCACTGGGACATCTCCCATTTGCTATCGCCGGTATGAAGGTGTTTCTGATAGCATCTTCCAGAGGTTCTAGTAACGGAGCAACATCAGGAACTGTCCTCATGAGGTAGTTCCATTTATGCTTGACACCGTACGTAAATGCTGCGTAGGCTGCCTGCGGTTCTGTTTTGGCGATCTCGCTCAGTCTCTGCAGTTCGGACTCCCAGCGCTTTACAGCCGTTTTCACATATTCGGTTTTGTATTCAGCTGTTCCAATGGCTGCCCCGAGGTGTCTTTCTCCAGTCACTGACAGTTTCACGTTACTGCCCTGGAATGCTGTTTTGGCCCGATCGTATGCCTCTGGTTTTACAATCACCACAGACTTCGTGGCGTTGGGATGGTACCCTATTTTAGGGCCATGTTCATTGACGAGGTCCCACCATTTCCTGAGGTCTGCAGACTTTCCTACCCCGGTGAGGTCATCCGCATACGCCACCTGTTTGACGTTGGTGTTTTCATGGCGGATGATGTCCTGCAGCTTCATCATTCCCATGGCAAACATTGCCATGGCCACTGGGTCGCTCTGGGTGGTGCCCTCTGAGGATTGTATGGCCACCGGGTCTCCAAGTCGTTGGTCATTATGACTGCTGATGAACAGTCTGGCAGGTTCCTTGTATGTATTTTCAATATATTGGGCGAATATAGGGCACTTGATTTTGATGTTGTGCAGTGCTGTTTCCCTATTGATGTTGTTGAACGCATTTGCAGCGTCCACCATCAGCACCGCCTCGCATTCTGGGTCTTCGAACATTCTCCTGACAGCGTGAATGGCCGCTTCACATCCAGCCTGCTGACCCGCACACACTTGGAGGTTTCCCACCGCCTTCCTCACGTCGTCCTTCACCACCTCCATGACAGCCTTGCCTATGATCCTCCTGAGCACCTCCCCTATCCCGATGGGGCGACAGCCTGGTTTTTTCCACCTACTACTACTACTACTATTACTACTACTACTAAGTACTACTACTACTACTACTACTACTACTACTACTACTACTACTACTACTACTACTACTACTACTACTACTACTACTAATAATAATAATAATAATAATAATAATAATAATAATGATAATAATAATGATAATAATAATAATAATAATAATAATAATAATAATAATAATAATAATAATAATAATAATAATAATAATAATAATAATAATAATAATAATAATAGTAATACTAATAATAATATAAATAATAATGATAATAATAATAACAATGATGATGATGATAATAATAATAATAATAATAATAATAATAATAATAATAATAATAATAATAATAATAATAATAATAATAATAATAATAATAATAATAATAATAATAATAATAATAATAATAATAATAATAATAATAATAAATAGGAGATAAAAAGACGTACAAGACTGGGCTGGAGTGCTTTTGAAAAACCAGGCAATATATTGAGAGTCTGTCTAGCCTTGTGCTTAGAGCGAAGGGTTTTCAGTGTGTGGGTCCTCCCCGTCATGACATGGATCAGAAACATGGAGACCGACCATGTCTCTGGAGAGGAAATTAAGAAGTGCCCAAAGAGGGATGCAGAGATCGATGTTGGTGTCACTATAATATATAAGAAAAACTTCAGAGGTGAGAGACAGAAGTAGATGACATAATAATGGCAAATATAATGAAGAAACGACAGTGGTCAGGACAACATATGTAGGTTGGTGGACAACAGGTTCACAGAATGTTTACATCGAAAATGGAAATTTGAGGCACGGATAGAAAGTCAGTGTCTTCCTGTACTTCTTTGCCCCTTTTTTCCCCTCGTTCATCCATGCCTCTGTCCTGCTATCGATTTTTTTCTCAATATCCTATTTCCCTGCATTTCCCTTTCCTCCTCCTCCTCCTACTTAACTTGAATGCTTGGTAGATGAAATGATTATAAAGTAGTTGGGTTCTTTCAGTGAGTAAAAATAATAATTAAACCTAAAGCATGATAATACGAGTAACAAGGTACTAATTATTTCCTTAGATGTGTCTCCTGTGCTCCTCGCATCACTGAGATAGCGCGAAAAACACATAATGTGAGTAAATAATCATCTCAACACGTCATCACAGACTTGTTTACCAGGACAAGGACGTGTTTCCCTGACTGGCTTTTTTACCTGTTCGTGTGAACATGGCATGGCTTCAGGCGAAGGTCTGACTCACAGTACTTTTACCCACCCAGCGAGCAACGAGGCAATATAACTCAACATTTCTGAGGGCAGTAACACGAGGCTTTACTGATGATATTCTCCAAGTATATAGATTGCTGAAAAGCAGCCTGATTAATTTTCTTTTCGTAGGAACAAGCTGATTACAAATAGTGTCACGTATTGTTCAGCGAGCCTCTTCTGGCACCCTAGGGCGCAGGGAGAGGAGACCGGGAGAAGCTGAAACCGGCTCACTGGATAAACTAGAAAGGCCAGTGTGACTCAGTCCGTCTGTGGTAGAGGGTGTTGTGGTGCTCGCTCCCTCCCTCGATACACGTGTGGCCTCCCCGCAGCCCGATGACCGACTTTTTTTTTGTATATCTTTGGAAGCCTTCTTGGCTTTACCCGCTGAAGTGTACTAACACTGTGATGCTGTAATTTGAGTTACTTGGAGATGTTTACTCGAATGTAAATCGTATGCAACGATGTCTCGTGCCCAAAACGAAGAGGCGGTGTGGTGTGTCAGTCTGCGTCTCGCTGCTCCCTCGGCGGCGCGGCCCAGCGTGGCAGCGTAGCCAACACTTGCCACACCGGGCGACAGGCACGTGTATGGTGCTGGGAGTACCGAGGGACCTCGGTTGTGGAGGACGTAAAGGACAGTCCCGTCATGGAGCTTAGAGGGGCCATGCTGCTGCTGCTGCTGATGGAGTCGGTGTGGCTGGTGACAGGGTCGGCCCAGCAAGCAGGTGAGCCGAACACTAATTTCACTATTAATGTTTAAAGAATTTTTTTTATTTATTTTTTATTTTTTATTGATGCATGTTATCATTACGCGAGATGCGCGTGGTGACGCCATCTTTGGCTACGGAGCTTTCCACGCTGCAGTCTTCGCGGTTTACTCGCCCTTGATGAAGGAAGTCACGCGTTCCTTTGGCAATGCGGCTTCACTAAATTCCTCACTCCCCGTACTGAAGGGTGGCTGCATGCTGATTAATGTGAAGAAGTTGGGGAACTCTTCCCCAGCCGTAAAGTTTACGTTGTGCCGTCACTTTGTTATCGTAATGAAGTTCTGAGCGAGACACTCTATGTTCACTGATTCAGTGCCTCTTCTTTTTATTGCCCGGTCAAAAATGTCAGAATCAATAACTCCTATGAAATATATTTCGAATTTTACCAATATGAAATCATCGAGATAGGGCTCCCTCTTCTTCATGCTGTATCTAGGAAAAAAAATACTAAACTTGTAATGTCTCGAGCTGCATTAAACATAATAAGGATGAGGGCGAAGACAGCAGCAGGAAAAAGTACACCAGAGAAGAGAGAGTCAAGGCTGAGGTGATCAGAGACACCAGAGAGCAACTATAGCGAGGTGATCAATGGCCCTCAAGAACAAGTGGAGGGTGATAGGGGAAGAGAAGAATAATGGAGCGGGGAACAGCTGGCTAGGGAACAATGTCCGGAGAACAATGGCGTCCACGGAACAATATACCAAAGGAGTGTGAAGACTCCCGAGGCGTTCGACCAAAGATGAATATCCCCGGTCTGTCAGGAGGCACCCCTACCCTCCCGCTACCACCTCCGTACTCTTTCCTTAACGTCGCTGGGCCACCCACTCATGCTACAGCTGTATCCTATATCACGCCTATCCACCCTCGCTTATTTCCAAGACATTTTTATTACAAATTAAATGCCCATAGAACAAAATTTGGGGGGCGGTCTGGAAGATGTCAATAAGTGAAGACGACGCCTACTGGCACTCAAGCTGGATACAGACAAAATTATACTAAAGTCGCTGAATCTGGAAAACTTAAGACAAAGTTGTAATCGACTTTAGAAGAGTAAAGGATATGTTTTTTTTTTATCTTTTAAGCAAGTTAAACACCCATGAAAACTCACTGAAGCGAGTGCGAGCCATCTTCACAATATCTGAACAGGAAGTAATGATTACAGACTGCAGGAAGCCTTCCAGTGCCCATGGCCTGCCGC
>NC_066540.1:10531012-10676012 GCF_024679095.1 Eriocheir sinensis | reverse complement strand
GATCAGTGGTGTCTTTGTTAAACTCTTACAAACACAACCATTCTTTCTCTTTCTTGATTCTTTCTCATTTCGGGAGAAGGTCAACTGTCTCGCCCAATGCTGTATTGCTTCATAATGGCATCTTAAGCCAACGATCTTTATTCACATTTTTCCGTGCCCTTTTCTGTGTTTATTAAAAATTCGAAACCAACTGTCACAGCTGTCAGTACACGTAGCGCTATTTAAAAAAAGGGGGTCTTTGGGTGTGGTTCTATACTAATCGTGCCATAAATTTTTCCTTCGTGAAGCTAAGCAACAGCCGTTAGTTTACATCCTTGTATATGCAAATTACTTTGTACCACCAAGCATATCATTTCATACCTTTAAAGGCCTAAAAAGTGTTATGGGAAAAAAATATTCTTGTATCTACGTTTTCGTTAATATTCCTTTCCCTTTCTTGTCGTTTGCAGCTACTTGCTAGTTTTTGACTGGTATTCAATGTTACTCTTTCAAGCCAATCACCTTAAAGCTTTCATGAAGGGGTGACCGCATCTCTCCCTCAGCAGGGGCACGGGCGGTTTGGGCGATGAGCGGGCAGAAAGCCGAGCTGCCCTGTGCCCCCGACCCCCGGGAGGCCAACGACCGGGCTGTGCTGGTGCTGTGGTATCGATCAAGCGACACCCGCCAGCCCGTGTACAGGTGAGTGTTGCAATTAACCTATAACTTCGCATACTTACAGGATTGACTGTATTTCTTCCTTCCGGTAATCTCAACTCTTTCAGGCGAATAAAAAGTCACCTCGATAACTACACTGGGTCATTCGTTATTAGCACCTTCGGGTTTTCTTTTTCTTTTTTTCATAATAGGAACAGCATATTGCGAGCACTTTTATATATCTTTGTTTAGCCGTTGAGCAGCTTCCTTTACCGTAAAAGTTCATTACCGTCGCCCAACCCAAAGCATGACAGTAAATAAAACTAAAAGACAAGATATACCAAAGCCTTCCAGAACAGAGACTGAATGAACGGGTAACCTTTGCATTAAGGAGTAAAATATGGTAATTTGGTGCAGTGAAAGAGACGGACCAAGGATATATGAACAATGCCTGTTACATGCTAGCTACTCCTATAATGATAATGATTAAAGGAGATACCTAAAAGGAATACCAGGAATATCAAACCTTTATCCAGAGGTGTCTTGATACTTCCCTCCTGAAATAGTTGATCATAGAAAAGAGGAAATAAAGTAGAAGGATATGATTTCCATCCTATGGAGCATCATTTCTCTCTAAATCTCAATTATTTCTCTTCCTAACCGAAGCAACTAACCGAGACTACTGACAGTAATTTCAGTTTAGTTCCTTCTTTATTTTTTCTATCACTGTCTAGCCAAAAAATAATTGTCATTCTAATACCTAAGACGTCTATGCTGTTCATCTCCAATCTAATTCAACTAACATGTAAAATTACTTGACTGTTTTAATTTCAAAGTCAAGCACATCTCAACTCACTTTTCATTCGCTGATATCTTCTGTTCACCAACAGCTTTGGCTTTCATCCCACTTTACTGACCAATCTGGTGAACAAGCCTTCAACTTTGCTCTCCTTAAAATTATTTAGAGCAGTTAGTTCAAGACCGTAACCAGTCTACTTCACTATACCTAATACTAAAATATTTATTATTGATGTTTTCTAAACCCTTTCTCGCCTGAATCCTCAAAAGGGTTACTGAACCGATGGAGGTACTTGAATTTTCCTTTGTAAACTGTGCTTCCGTGCTGACACCCTGCCTATTATCAAATATTCAGTCGACTTTGCATTAACTACACATCTGCTAAATATATTTCATTTATCCATTACCCTGTATATGTATACATGTTAGAGCCTTTTCACACCTAAATATATCGAACTTCTAACCAGTCCTGCTGGTTCTAACATCTCTTTTATGTGTTTTTCCCCCAAGTTACGACGCTCGTTCGGGAGACTTCCAATTCGGCAACGGCTGGGCCGACCCAGACGTGCTGGGCTCACGAGCGTCTTTTAACACAGTCTCCGACCCGCCCATGTTGGTGCTGGGGCAGGTCCTTCCCACCGACCAGGGGGTGTACACCTGCAGGATCGACTATTATCTGTCACCCTCCACCACCGCTCTTGTTAACCTCACCGTCGCCAGTAAGTTCCCACAGGATTGAGCAGTTAGTCTATATTAACTTTTTTTTTTTTGGGGGGGGGGGAGGGGCTTCCGGTACGAAAACAATTCCCCAAATGACTCATCCACAATCAGTAAACATTCTGGTAGATTTTTCTTAGTCTTCCTTAGTATTTGTGTAATTGTTAGGCTGTTACTGCGGTGATGGAGCCATTTTTCTAACAATGAACATTTCAGTTATTCAGAACCATAGTAAGGTAGTTGAATCGAAAAAACAGCATTCAGGAACGACATTTATTACCTAGATCTACTACTACAACTCAAGCTGAAAGTGAGGCTTCACAAATTTGGTCAAACTAAGCTCTTTAAGCCTTGTTTAATCTAATCAAAAAAAGATTTAGTTTGTTGAGTAACTCATGATAAACAAAATTACATGAGTATTGTAATCTCTCTCTCTCTCTCTCTCTCTCTCTCTCTCTCTCTCTCTCTCTCTCTCTCTCTCTCTCTCTCTCTCTCTCTCTCTCTCTCTCTCTCTCTCTCTCTCTCTCTCTCTCTCTCTCTCTCTCTCTCTCTCTCTCTCTCTCTCTCTCTTTTCTTTTCTTTAACCCCCCCCCCCCCCCACACACACACAAACACAAACACAAGGGAAGCCCCAAGGCAGTGTAATTTTAGCTCCCTCGCCAGAGGAAGGGTGGCGGCGCGCTGACTCTCCAGTGGCTCATTAAACCTTCATTTTTGTTTTACTCCGCTAATGATATGACGGTTACAGTGACAACAACAACAACAATAACAGCTACAAGAACGCTTCCTTTACTTGGTGCCTTAAACAGTGGCTGATCAACTCGAGGCTCATTTACTCCTCGTTTTTTTTGTCTTTCCTCCCTTTACCCCGTGGAGTTTGAGGCAACAGCAAAACTACAAGAGGAAAGTATTACAATAGAGGAGGCAGTCAAAGGCACACGGAAAAACAGAAAAACTACTCTTCCCCCCAAAATGGACAGGAGGTCTAAATTATAAGTTCAAAACCGGTTGAGGTGTCTTCATACTCCTCTCATGGAAAATGTTCAAATCAAAGAAAGGAGGAAATACTGACGAAGGAAAGCTGTGCCAGTGACAGATATGAAGGAATGAAAATGCTGGTCTAGCTCTTGCAGAAGGGATTTGTGCAGCACAGGGGTGCGCTACAGTAGAAACTCGTGTTTAGTGAGGCCGCGGGAGGGGTGGAGGCATGCAGCTAGCAAATTCAAAAGAGCAGTGTAAGAGATAGCTATAAGGGATAGCAAGATGCAAACTGGCAGAATTTAAAACTTTGAAGACAGCCAGTGAAAAGAGGTTGTCTTTGATTCAAATTGGCTATGTGAATGACCCCCCCAAAAAAAACAAAAAAAACAAAAAAAACGAGATGCTTACTCTTAAAGGGCCCTTGCATATAGATAGCATCTGAGAGGGGAGAAAAATTGGTGAACATCCAACTTCAAGGAAGCTTATTTAGCAAGAGATGAGATAAAGTTTCCAAATGAGATTTAGAGCTAAGAATAGACCGAGAGTATTTAATATAGAAGAGGATCGCTGTGCCATACGAATAAGGGGGTGGATGTTTAAAAGGTTGTATTGAGTGGAGATACTGAGTTATTGAATCATTAAATGACACCAAGTTTCTTTCGAACCATTCAGTTCTTCTCCCCTGCACAGTTGCTGTCCATATACAGGGGCCTTGTCCGCCCTCTCTATGGATATGCATTCTCATGTGGGGCTCCACACACCTCTCACAGCTCTTCTGGAGCCTAAGGCTCTAAGGCTCTTTCTCTCTCCATCTCCTCCTCCACTACTCATACTCTTAGTCTTTAAATTCTTCCATTCCGCCAATATCTTCTATCTATCTTCTATCAATATTCTGATTGCTCTTGCTGACTTGCTAACTGCATGCCTCCCCCCCCCCCGCTGCCCCTGCCCACTCGACTTTCTACTCTCTCATCATCATCCCTATACTGTCCAAACCCCTATGCAAGAGTTAACCAGCACTTTCACTTCTTTCATCCCTCGCCAGTAAACTCTTCATCTGTATTTTTCATCCTATACGACTTGAACTCTTCGACTTGAACTCTTTCAGAGGAGGGGTATCCTCCATCTCTCTCCTCCACACCTCTTTTTTTTCTTTTAGAGCAGTTTTGTTTTTTTTTTTTTACAGCAGTTTTTTTTTTTTTTTATTTTTTTTTTCTTGCCTTAAAAAATATAAGCATGGTCAGAAGTTATGCGTTTTGATGCAACTAACTTTGAGTTGAATAATTCCTGCCGAGGGAGTCTTTTGTTGAAAAAATGTGGTTATGCATAGTGGAGTCATCAGTATATGATTGAGTAGAAGTTTGTATTTTGGGTAAAAAGACAGTTAATGAAAAAAAAAAAAGGTGAAAGATAGAACAGAACGGTTTGTTTTTGGAAAAAAAGTCAATTGATGAAAATAGAGGTCAAAAATAGAACAGAGGCTTGAGGAACGCTACATTTTATAGGTTTCGGGATAGAACAGTGACCGCCTACCACAGCGGGAATACATCGTCCAGAAGAACAACAATAAAGAAGAAGAAGAAGAAGAAGAAGAAGAAGAAGAAGAAGAAGATCAAGAAGAAGAAGAAGAAGATCAAGAAGGAGAAAAAGAAAACGAAGAAAAAGAAAGAATTAACAAAAATTTACAACAACTACAAATTACAACTACAACTACTACTACTACTACAACTACTACTACTACTACTACTACTACTACTACTACTACTATTACTACTACTATTATTACTACTACTACTACTACTACTACTACTACTACTACTACTAATAATAATAATAATAATAATAATAATAATAATAATAATAATACAGCTGTAACAACTACTCGCAGCTTCTAGTTTATTTATCTTTTATTCTACTTTAGTTATAAATATTTGTAGTTATTTCGTCTGAAATGTTATACCAGAGATTGCAGCCGTCTTGAGCTGTGCTTCTTACAATAACCTGCCTACATGCTATGTGGAGGCGATTGCTTTTTCTGGTAGTACTTGCAAGAAACTGAAAAGTTATCTATACTGCAAATCAAATTCGATTCTTACTCATTTTGGATATGTTACGTCTTTCTTTTGATTATAATGGAAAGGTGAGTTCTTCAAGCTCTCCTTAGCTCGGGGGAAGCCAGTGGCCGATGCCTGTAAATTTGTTAGTGAAAAATCGTCTCCTGAAATGAACTGCTTTTGCTTGAAACGTTTTAACACTGATATCATTTGGTGTCCATTGCCAAATGTTTGTATTTTTAAGTGCTATCTTAACCGAGGGAAATATTTGAAAGGATTTTTGTCCCTTCCCCAGTTCCCCCTGGGTCACCACTGGTGGTGTGGCGGGGGGCTGGCGTGGCAGGCATACTGGGCCCCCTGGACGAAGGTGCCCACGTGGAGCTGTTGTGCCGCAGCGTAGGAGGTCGGCCGCAGCCGCAGGTGACGTGGTGGTGGCGGGGCGCAAAGATGCCCAGCCAGCACACAGCCTCACTCCACTCCGGCGAAGGTACTGTCATGCAGCCTACTCGCACTGATGAGTATATGGGTTGTGATGGGTAAGGAGAGATGTTGACCGTGATGCCGATGACTGTTTCTTGGAATTCTTACTCAACTGGCCTATATCATATCAGCTTACTTAACTCAAACTCCTTTAACAATTGTCCCCATAATGGTGAAGCGAAGGCCAGTACTCGACCTCCGGTTTTTTCCCACAGCGCCAGTTCTGCTTACAAAAGTTGGCCCACTAGATCCTCAGATTAGTCGCCGAAGCTTCAACGTTCAACAAGCTCAGCATTTAAAGTTCGGTAATAGGTTGAGGACGTTTCGTCGCCAAGACCTATGATCATTCGCTTTAGGCAGTCACCTCGGATTTTAGGGTCATATAACGTCTTCACACAACTGTTCTCTGGGAAACTATAGTATGACAACGTGTAACAACATATAAAGATTTCGACGAATAGGGACAATAACAACTATGTATTGCCTGACACAAATATGAAGTCCGTTTGGGTGGGGCTCGAATCTCTTCACAGTGCTGTCGCATCACCCCCCAATACATCACTCTCTCATATGTCAGCTATTTACTATTTGAAATTGTGTATCAAATATTCTGTATACATTAAATTAGATTTGACAGCGCTATGACCACGGGAACTCCCCGAGCGGGGTTGATGGACTTCATGGCTGAGTCTGACTATTGACATTTTCAACGTTACCTATGCCTGGTAATACTTTTTTTCTGAAATACTTTCATATAATACTATAATACCATTGTGAGATGACCCATGCTAGCACAATATCCAAGCTGGCTGAAAGACCTGTCTACATAGGCCTTGGATGCATGGGTTACGATGGATATGCTTGTATTTACGATACTGTGTATAGCGAGCTTAAAAGAGATTAAGAATCATCCATCAGTCACTACCAACTAAGCAAGGGTTTTCAGAAGAGAGGTCGTCCCACAATATCATGTCGAGAGAATCTCTTCTTCTTCCAAAAGAGATTGAAAGCAGATGCCGGGAAGAACAACACAGTCAAGTGACTTCAAAAAGTATCATAAGGGTGAGACGGTGAGTGGTCGTGTTCCTGAGCGGATGTGTTGCGTTTAGCTCCACACAGAAAGTGTCGACATGGCTGTCCAGGCCAAGGGACTGGGGGATTTGTGTTATCTTTGTGTGGAATTCTCAGGCGAAAAGAGGATTGGATGCTGTTTATGTCCTAGGTGGTGTCATGTGAAGTGTGCTAATTTGTCTGGGATCAAGCAGGATAATATACCCAAAATAAATTGGATATGCACCCCATGCCTCCATAAAGCGTCTCTGGCTACCAGCATTGTGGAAAAATTGGATGAATTCAAGCAAGAATTATCTAAAGAAATATTTGTGGTTAAAGATGAGGTTGAATCAAAGGCTGAGAAGGTGCATGAGGAGCTGGGATCAGTTGTTGACACAGTTCGTGCTAAGCATGCTGACTCCAGTTGGGCTGAGGCGGCGTAGAGAGAGAGGAAAGTGAACAAAAATCTCCTAGTTGTGAAAGCTTCTATCCAGGAAAAGAAGGCAACAGATATGAAGGATGAAGTCTCCCAGGCATTGAATGGCATTCAAATAACTGATTCAAGATTCACAACTGGAGGTAATATTGTAATGAACTTTGACAATGAGAACACAAGGGATGAGGCTGCTCAAAAATTGGAAAGTAAAAGTTGGAAAGTTTCGTTTAGTCGGCGCAACATCTGTGGTCATATGCCGGAGAGAGACAGAAGGGGAAGGAATTATAGGAGAAAGGAACAGATCCCAGGACACGGGACACAACCCCCGATTAATACCTGGTACCCATTCACTGCTGGGTGGACAGGGGCGTAGGGTATCGGAAAAGCAGCCAAAATGTTTCCACTCCGCCCGGGAATCGAACCCGGGCTCTCTCGGTTGTGAGCCGAGTGTGCTAACCACTGCACCACGAAGCCCCCGGGAATCGAACCCGGGCTCTCTCGGTTGTGAGCCGAGTGTGCTAACCACTGCACCACGAAGCGCCCTAAAAAATTGGAGTCTGTTGAGGAAATTAGTACCAGGAGTGTTGGAAAGATAAAATCAACGATCATAATGTGAATGTGCATAAAGAAGAGACCAAGGAAAAAATAAAGGAGACCATCTTAGACCGCAATGAGTTCTTACACACAATTCAGGGTGTTGTGAATAAAATTGAGCTGATTTTTAGTAAGCCTGCTTTTGGCGGCGCGATGCACTACATTTTGAGGTGTGACCCAACTGTGAGAGAGATGATTTACAAGAATCACGACAAGTTAAAATTAGAATGGGGAACATACACAGTGAGAGACAGATACCATGCAATTATATGTTATCATTGTCAGAGATACGGCCATCTTGAGGCCAACTGTACTGCTAAAAGCAATGGCGAAGCCCCAAAATGTTATAAATGCGCTGGCGATCATAAATCAAAGGTGTGCTCCATGGCTGAGAAGAAATGCATAAGTTGTGTGAGGTACAAGAAGCCTGAAATCAACCACTCAGCGAATGTCCAGTGTTGTGTAGTTCTACAGACTGAAATTGAGAGAATTCGTAACATAACCGATCATGGCTATTAATTAGTGTTTGTACTCGAAGATAAATTGTGTGTGATAAGAGTTCAGTGAGTTGGAAATAATCGTTGGATATTTAATTGTGATACTATAACGAAAATATCAGACATATGAAAACTGAACCAATGGATATTTGTGATACTATGAAAAGGAAGATATTGGTATTAGTACAAACCTAAACATGGGTAAGTGACCAAGATAATGCCAAGTTTATTAAAAGGACATCAGCAGACTATCCATGAAAGGAATCTAAGACTCACACACTCACTACGACGTTTGAGAATAAGTGCATCGAGGATTATTATTGAGGCTAACCTTGTAATTGTTGACGGCCCGCGCAGCACTAGTAGTGGAGCGGGGCCTGAAACCTCACCAACAGTAAAGGGTAAACGGTAAAGCGTTCAAAATAAAACTGGGTCACTGATAGAAAAGTTAAAAAAAAAACGAGGAGAAAGGTGAACAGGTAAAGTTTCCCACCAGACCTAACAAAATGTTCAGAAACTTGGAGTCTCACAAACGATCTTGAGAAAAAGCAGAGATAATGCAGATAAAGAATAGAAAAAAAAATATTAGTTTTAACATGCAGATAGAAAACGAGAATCATGGACTAGGAAACTGACTAAGGATGGATATATTCTAAAAAATGACGATAAGGAGTAAAGATTGAACTTAAACTGATAATATGCACAGAACTGATAACAGATCGACAACTAAAGTAGCAGAATGAAAACCCAGAACTAGAAAGAGGCTGGGACAGAGAAACGGGTAGAGATAAAATTAGAAGATTTACCGGAGCAAGATGGAATAATTAACATCTGGGAGATAAGTGGAGGACGCAGGGAAAAGCTTTCGTTCACCAAATGACTATAATAATGATAACGATCTACACCTTCAACAGGTACAGTAGAGTCCAGCTTAGTGGTGAAGGCTTCACGGAGTCTGCACGGGGCCACCCTCACCTGCCAGGCTCAGACACCCGCACCGAGTCCCGCCGCGACCGCCGCCCTGCCGCAACCCCTCTCCACCTTCGTCACTCTCAACGTGACGCGTGAGTTGGCTGTGTGTGTGTGTGTGTGTGTGTGTGTGTGTGTGTGTGTCGATACAGGTAGAGGGGGATAATTACATTTAATACTACGACAAATGAGCATATATATACTTTGTAGGGAGTAGGCAGTCTGACAACTACCGAATCGGGCGTAAGCTACTCCCAGTGAAATACATACGGGAGGCGAGGGGGTGCTGCAGGCCTATTAAAGACCCTACCATCTTTTCACTTTCCGTTTCTCTACTGTTTCATCAACACCAGAGAGTAGTTCAGTATGCTGTCTAAAGACAATTTCTCTTACTTTGCACACTACATACACGCAACAAACACACCACTTCAACAAAATTTACTAAAATTCAACCATGTAAACTTCTTTGACTATTTGAACTCCAAAGTGGAGCACACCATGACCCACTCTCCCTTCGCTGAAATCTCCATCCTAAGAGATTTCAGTGTTCACCATCAGCTTTGGGTTTCATCCTCTTTCACCGACCAGCCTGGTGAACAAGCCTGCAACTTTGCTCTCCTCAATGATCTAGAACAGTTGTTTCAGCACCCGCCGCCTTGGAGACACACCCAACATACTAGACCTTTTCATAACCTTAAGCCCTTCGACTTACTCTGTTAAACTGTTCTATCCTTGGGCTCCTCCGATCTCAACCTTATTTCTGTATTTTGTCCTATCGCTCCTGTACAGCCACTGGACCTACCGAAGGGGCGGTGCTTCTGGCATTTCGCTTCAGTTCGATGGGAAGATCTGAGGAAATATTTTTCCGATTTCCCGTGGAATGATTACTGTTTCCAGGGGAGAGACCCCTCTGTGTGTGCCCAGGGCATCACTGAGGTGATTGTCTCTGGAATGGAGGCACACATTCAACATACTTTCTCTGCTCCTCATGCCTTGCTTCAACACGCTTCTTCTCGTGCTATTAAAGATAGAAAGGCGGCTCACAAAAGATACCAGAACCTTCGCACTCCTTCTAATCACGAGCTAGATTTCCGCTCCAAATCGTGCCAAATCTATTCTCCGATTAACCCAAAACTCCTTCACCAATAGAAAGTGCTGTAACCTTGCTCTCTCTAATTCTTCCAGAAATTTGTGGCACCTAGCCAAAAATATCTCACACAATTTTACTTTGTCATTTTTCCCACCTCTCCTAAGTTCTGACGGCAGCACGTTTTGTAAAAGAAAAAATATATAATTAGCGTATACGATTCCTCAAATAATAACCAAATACATAAAGATTGATTTTTGTTCGCTTCAGCTTCGCAAAAGATTATCATGAAAAAACAAACACCTCTTTGGCTTGGGTGCTTCATCGCTACTGTTTATTATTCGATGCATCAGCATCAAGAATTATGTGCTTTCTACTTGTACTTGCGTGGCGGGGTATTATCAGGACACCTCTGGAATAAAACTAATGATCTTCTGCGACGATTTCATGCCGTTGCGGGGGTAGCATTTTTCAGCCATGTTTTGTTCTTAGCTGATTTTTATTTGGCCAAAGTTCAGTCTCCTTGACTATAAAATAGGTCGTGCGGAGGTCGTGCAGCACGCGCCTTCGAGGGTTGCACTATACTGGCCGCTCATTATATTTTCCCTACCACAGTGCCCCCCTTGAGTGTGGAAATCCAGGAGGCAGAAGGGCCTGTGACGGCTGGGGCTATTGTGACGCTCGAGTGTCGCTCGTTTGGGTCTCGGCCTCCCGCAGACATCACGTGGAGGCTAGGACACAACCGCCTCCCCCACGTCTCTCATCGGGTAAGGAAAATTATGTCTTTCGTCTCTTTGTACTTTGTACTTCCCTTTAAAAATCAACATCGCCAGAAGCACAGTATCAGAAAGCTACTGCATGGAAAAATAAACCAATCCTTTGAAAATCTTCTGCATTAAGTAAGGCTCCATGCATGGGACTGTTCACACTACGAGAAAATGGAAGTAATAATATTGTAATTTTGTAATGATATTGTTGTAGAGGAAAGTAAATATGTAATATTAAAATTATGTAATAATATTGCTGTAGAGGATAGTGTAATTTAAAAGGAATTTATTATTGATTGACTTCATTTTACTTGCACAGAGTTGATCTCTTTACACTGAATGAGTTACCAGATTCTGAAGACGTTTGTTGGCATACATACGGAGCGGCAGACTGCAGTTAGATATCACAGGAGGCCGGGTTCGAATCCCGGGCAGGTTGTAAGGAAAAGTAATTGTCTCGAATGCGGTAGTTATCCGCAGCTGCATCGTCAGCAACTCGACACTATTCGCATGGGGATCATAATTTGTGTTTATTGGGGAAATTATTCACATTAGGACGGAGATGCACAAAATTATCAGAATATTCATATACCGTGCAGGTAAGTGGGATAAATTATACACTAAACTATCACAAAATCAGCATAATGTGCGGGTTACGTTGGGGGTTCATGCGGATTGAGGGTGATGTGTGGTGCGGGATTGGCGGGGAGCTGGTGACCGACTATGCATTGAGTGAACTAACCCGCCACGCCTCTGTATCCTTGAAGGTCACGGCCTTGTTTTTTGGCACATCGACTCGAGATGCTGCAGGAGAGGCATGAGCAAGACAGCAATGAACATCAGCGTGCCAGCATTGAGATCCAAGAGGAACCCGAGAAAGAGGTTGCAGCCGCTGATGCTATAAAATTAATGCGTAACTCCATTTTGTCGCAATCTTTGGCTCCATCAATCGCCTTTGAGTATAACATATAAGTGCTGATCATACAACTTACACGCCCACAGTACTAAGTTGGCGAGAAGGCTGCCACATGCCGCAACCACGTCGACCACACCTGCCTCAGCGCACACCATTCGGAGGAAGGAGGTGTTATATTATGATGCTCTTTTTGACTAAGACTGTGCAGTGCGACCCTTCGAAACTTGAGTCAGATATGAACTCAGAAAAAAAGATCAGCCAGAATACTTCGAAAAGCGTTCAGTGAAGTAAGAGAAGAGGGCCCGGGTGACTGACATAAAGGAGTCAGTAGTGCCCAGAGAAAGCTTATTAAGAATGGTTGTGAACTCACTTAATGTTATTAAAATATATTAAAGATTTTGTACGAGATAAAACAGCACCCATCAATGCAATGAAAAAAAAAAAAAAAAAATATATATATATATATATATATATATATATATATATATATATATATATATATATATATATATATATATATATATATATATATATATATATATATATATATATATATATATCTATATATATATATATATATATATATATATATATATATATATATATAAAACAGTGGGTATGAACACACCCTTGGTCTTGGTCTTCAGGAGTAAACAACTGTTTATTGTTGTTCTGACGTTTGCAGCGCCAACTGCCGTAACTAGACATATGTTTCTTGCTGCAATGTGGCCACATCCCCTGGTGGGGAAGGCTTGCCTGATCTCCAGCCTTGGGATACGAGTGAAGGTCTGTCTAGTGTTACCGTTGCTTAATATAACTACCACACCTTAAGTTCACTAGGTCCAACCTGCTGGAAACAAAACAACGCATATCGGGTGTAAGAGACTTTCTCAGTCTCGATATGGGAGGGTTGGTCGTAAAAATTCCTTCCACATTATCCGCAATTCTTTATTTATCCATCACGGCCTTGACTGAACTAATTCTCATAATTGAGAGTTTACTACAGATCAGTTTTTCATGTGCCCCAAAAAGCAAAAATAAATTTGTATAAATAGGAGAACGGAAGCCATGTATGGCCCGAGATACAGACACGCCAGAGGCCTTCAAATCTGGAGTACTCTTTACTTCGAAGCTAGACTGTCCACCTCATGTCTCGGAGGCCAGAGTATGAATCCTGGAGGGGTTATTTGGAAAAGTACTTATTCTAAATAGATGAATTTCTGATGTTCTTCAAGAAGTAGCAATTCCCCTATGGCAGTGCCAAAAGGCAAGGTGTTGGTATAATTCGTAAATCTGAACGCTCGATTATTACGATCCAAGCTTCTTTCTAGTAAGCAGTTCTTTCACCAAAACTACGCACAAACACCACGCACTGTAAGATACATTTAAATGGGTTTTTAAATGGATTCAGGTTAGGAAGATGAGCAGACTCCACTTGCCATTTGAATTATTTTCCTGATAAGGCTTCAATGTCTTTACTTGCTAACTGACGACAGAAGGAACTTAATGAGGAGTACATACACACAAAAAAATGTGTGAATGATTATGGAAATATACAAATTATTTAAGAAATAACGAAAAAATAATAATATAAACATCTTCCTATAATTAGAATGCTTTCGAAAATAATGCATACTGCAAACGATGGAAAATTTTATGCAAATAATTATGTATATAAAAGCAGTTGTAGTAAAGAAAAACATTCATAATTAATGACGGATTTAAAGCTGGAGTTAACTTGCCATCGGAGGTATTTCTTTACCTGGATTTCGATGCCTTTCCCTGAAGATTGACGGCGGAGGGAACATTACCACGACAACGCTGAGGCTGACGGTGCGGAGGGAACACAACGGAGAAACACTGGCCTGCACCGCTGCCAACCCGCTGCTGCCCCACGCTTCGCTCACCGCCACACGCAAGCTCGAAGTGTTCTGTGAGTTCCAAAACACTTTGACTCTACAACTACAGATGGAAGAATATAGCTTAAGAAGATTGATACCCATAAACTTCCATATTATTTTCTGCATGAAACAATAAATCCCCAAAAAACTACACCTTATCACGGTGTTCAAACTTTTCTTACTACGACCCAGTTTTACGTTTAGTCATCTTCATGACAACTGCAGTCCTATTGACAGTAGTATTATGAGATGTGTGTTTCCTACCTGAGGTCGAAATTCACATACATCCGGCCATCTGGGGCGCCTGCAATCTCAGACGGGCGAATACACCTTTTCTTATTTTTACCCGCCCGCCAGATTGGCATGCTCCAAGACCCATATGTGAGTTTGTCTACTATCAAAACAAATTGAATAAAGAGTCAAAATATTTGTCGGGTTACGAAAGCTAAATGTGTTTCATGTGTTTCATTGGAAGGACTAATACATTTTTGCAGGGGCGTGTAGCCATTCGAATTTACAAGCTTTGTAAACTACCCTCTTACGAATTCTCTCTATCTCTCTCTCTGTACTTTTATCTTCAGTTTCCTTGCTGGACGATCTATCTCTGCTGTGGTAGACGATCACTGTTCTTTCCCTAAACCTAGCAAGTGGTGTCCCACAGGACTCTGTTCTATCTCCCACTCTGTGTTGTTCATTAATGATCTTCAGAAAACAATTTATCCCATCCACTTGTACGCCGATGACTCTACTCTGCATTACTCAACATCTTTTGGAAAACACTCCCAGTAGGAATTACATGACTCTAGGCTGGAAGTTGCACAACGCTTAACCTCAGACTTTGCAATCATTTCTAATTGAAGCAGGAGAAACCTAGTGTCCTTAAACGACTCAAAAACTCAATTTCTCCACCTATTAACTCGACACAAACTTCCAAACACCTATCCCGTATTTTTCTATAACACTCAGCTGTCACCTTCTACACTAAACTTCGTCGGTCTATCCTTTACTCAAAACCTTAACTAGAAACCTCATAGTTCCTCTTACTAAATCAGCTTGGTATTTTGGAATTCCTCCATCATTTTTCCCCCTCACAGATACTGTCTAATAAGGGCCTTAATTGTTCGCCCTCGTATGGAGTATACATCTCATGTGTGGACGGGCTCCACATGCACAGCCTTTCTGGACAGAGTAGAGTCAAAGGCTCTTTGTCTCATCAACTCCCCTCCTCTTACTGACAACCTTCTATATCTTATAAACCTCAGACCGCAATGTTACATCTCTTTCTCTTCTATCAATATTTTCATGCTGGTTGCTCTTCTGAACTTGCTAACCTTATGCATCCACCTCTCCCGCTGCCCCGCTGCACTCGACTTTCTACTCTAGCTCATCTCTCTACTGTACCAAGCCCTTTTGCAAGGGTCAACCAGTATTTTCATTCTTTCATCCCTTTCACTGCATGCTAACTCTGGAACAGCCTTCCTTCGTCTGTACTTTGTCCTGCCTATGACTTGACCTCTTTCAAGAGAGGAGTATCAAGACACCTTTCTATCCAAAAATTTACCTATCTTTTGACCAGTCTACTTTCTTTCATAGGAGCATAGCTAACAAGCTTTTTTTATTCATTCTTGCCTTTCAGCTCCTTTCTTTAAAAAAAAAAATCGGGGAAGCTGCTTGAAAAATTAGCAAATTTCTACTCATGGTTCCCATCGTGCGTGCGTGCGTGCGTGCGTGCGTGTGTGTGCGCGCGCGCGCGAATGTGTGTATGTGTGTGTGTGTGTGTGTATATGTGTGTGTGTGTGTGTGTGTGTGTGTGAGTGTGTGTGTATGTGTGTGTGTGTGTGTGTGTGTGTGTGTGTGTGTGTGTTACGGTAGCGGGGGCAAACGAAGGCCTAAAACAAAACAAAAATGCCATATATATAATAATATGAAAAGGTTTAGCGCTCTTCGAATGCATTTGATTTTTAGTTCACTTCATTTCACGCATTCAGCACGCTACTTTGTTCTCCCAGATGCACCGGACGTGCAGCTGAAGCTCGGGCGACACGTGGACGGCAGCCGGCTCCAAGAGGGCAACGACGTATTCTTCGAGTGCCGCGTGAGAGCCAACCCGCCTGCCCTGCGCATGCTCTGGTACCATAACGTGAGTCCAAACACCCTCACGGCCTTAAACTTTACTCCCTCATGCCTCCAACCGAGTGTTTTTAAACTTTTTTATATATAATTGCAATCTAGTTTTACTTTAAATACTGCCATCCCGACCACCTTGCAAGCGTCCTGAAAGTAGTAAGAACTTAACGTCTCATTTAGTTATCCATTTATGAATAAACGGCGATCCAGATATGGTAGTAATGAATCGTGACGCATAGAAGAACGCTGCTCTATATACCATTCACTCCTCCCCGTTTGCACTTTGCACTTCCATGCTAGCTAATACAACTCATGCCTGGACTCCTTATTACATAGACTACATCATAATAAACGACTGGATAGGAGGCCTTTTCTTACCTATAATGCCATGGAACATGTTATAACCTATTTTATCCGCCACAGGGAGCAGAGCTGGTCCATGACGTGGCTGCGGGAGTGGTGGTGAGCGGCCAGAGCCTGGCCGTGCGTCACCTTCGGAGAGAACACTCAGGCCACTACACCTGCGCGGCCACCAACCAGGAGGGACACAACACCAGCAACGCCGTGCAGTTGACCGTGAAGCGTGAGTAGACTTCTGCCGCGTCTTTTGTTCCGCCCTGCAAAATGTGGGAGCAGAGTAAAAAGTGTTACACATCAACGTGGAAGAGGACGAGAACACGAATACAAACATAAGAAACACATCAAACACCAAAAGAATTAAAGGACAAGCAGCATAAATGATCTGCTGTATTTTGTTTAACACAGGGAATCGTGTTATTTTTTCCTCTTAGGACCTAATGAAGCTTCAACTGGATGTTCTTGTACTTTTTTTTCTTCATCCCTGTAAATGAGGCCCGGCAGGCCAGGGAGGAGTTGGCAATTTGACAACACCGGGGTCGATTGGCACGCCTTGTCGCCGACAGCCAGGGACAGTCGTGAAGACTGTCATCTTGCTCTGTTGATGTGAAATGGTCGCGCATGGCCTGGAAGAGGTCAAGAAACGGTCGCCGGATGCTGAGCGGACGTCGGAAGGGGAGTGTGGAGTCGTGATGGGGAGCGCGAAAAAGTATTACATGCTAAACTTCCACGACAAGGGTCGGCAAAGGTCTGGAAAACGATAGTTCAGGTTGAAGTCTGAGGGAGGTCGGGAACAGTCGTCAAGACTGTCCCCGGCAGACTTGGCTTGTGGTTAGCTCTTCTATAGGGGTGCGTTTGAACAGTATAGGGCACAGAGTTATATATCTAGAGCGCGCGCTCCCGTGCTGTGGGGTTGGCGGTGGGTGAGGCAAGCTACCCTGGCGCGGCAGCCATCTTGGGGAGCCCACTTTCCCACACTCTGTGGTGGTGGTTTTGATGATGGTGGTGGTGGTGGTGGTGATAGTGGTAGTGATGGTGGTGGTGTTGATGTTGTTGTTGTTGGTGGTGGTGGCAATGGTGGTGGTGGTGAAGGTGGTGATGGTGGTGGTGATGGTGGTGGTCATGGAGGTATTAAGGGTGGAGAGGCCCACAGCGCCGAGCGCGCTGTACTGGTGAGTGAAGCCAGTTTTCGTAGTCTCAGCTGTTAAATCGGCCGCCATATTGTTCAAGCCGTGAGGTACAAATACGAGGGTGGAGCGCGCCTAACATAGGGGGCGCTTGTCCTTAGAGTACCGCATCCGTGGAATGACTGCTGCTTGTGTTACACTGGACAAAATTAGTCCTATTCTTATACCTGACACAGTGTGTGAATCAGCTTCGTAATTTATTACTGTAAATATACTGTAACAGGTAAGAAAATACTGTACATGATATCCAAGAAGCTCGATAATGTATTCATGATCACCAAGAAATGCGGTGAGGACAATTCATCACCAAGATGTGCGGTCTCCTTTACAAATACAAGTTAGAAAATTGTAAGCGGCAAGCATGTACTGCCAGTCTGCCACACGAACCCTCATGAAATGTCACACGCGGACACTTGGTCTGGCCGGCCGCTCATGGATGTACATCCATGTGGCCACTCCTCTCCGGCTTGAACAATATGGCCGACTGACAGTTTAGTGGCTTCAAACCGCGAGACTCCATGCCTCCCCCTGGTGGTGGTGGTGGTGATGATAATGATGGTGGTGGTGGTGATGATGGTGGTGGTGGTGGTGGTGTACAATGTTAATAATATGATATTAATATGTACATTAGTGAGTTTGTTATAATGTTAGCTATGATATATGTGTAGCTATGTGTTTGGATGTAGTGACTTGGGTAAGATGAAATACGGAAAGTGAGGAATGGTGTGTGGATATGAAGGCAGACTGAAGAAAAGGTTCAGGAAGAGGAGAGGTTTAAGAGAAAACGGAGAGATTTAGAGGGTCACTACAGCACCACCACCACCACCATCACCACTACTATAGCACCACCACCACTACTATAGCACCACCACCACCACCATCACCACCACTATAGCACCACCACCACCACTATAGCACCATCACCACCACCATCACCACTACTATAGCACCACCACCACCACCACTATAGCACCATCACCACCACCATCACCACCACTATAGCACCACCACCACCAGTATAGCACCACCACCACCACCATCACCACTACTATAGCACCACCACCACCACTATAGCACCATCACCACCATCATCACCACCACTATAGCACCACCACCACCAGTATAGCACCACAACGACCACCATCACCACCACTATAGCACCATCACCACCACTATAGCACCACCACCACCAGTATAGCACCACAACGACCACCATCACCACCACTATAGCACCATCACCACCACTATAGCACCATCACCACCACTATAGCACCACCACCACCAGTATAGCACCAGACAGTTTGTTTTGGAAAAATCGATGATGAATCACTGAAAGAGAGCGGGAGATAAGTCAGAGCCCTGTGGGACACCACTGTTGATAGCTTTAGGAAAAGAACAGTAGCCGTCTACCACAGAGGATAGATCGGCAAGAAAGGACAATGGTGATGTAAGTACAGAGAGAAGGATATAAACCGTAGGAGGGTAGTTTGGAAATCAAAGATTTGTGTCAGACTCTGTCGAAAGCTTTCGAGGGAACAGCAAAAGTTTCACCGAAACGGCTGAGAGATGATGACCAAGGGTCAGTTAATTAAGAAAGCGAGATGATCGTCAGTAGAAAGCACATTTTCTTTTTTTTTTACAAGGCAGACAGCTCAGATAGAAGGTTAGAAGTGGATAGATGCTTATGAACTTTCCTGTTAAGGATTATTTCAAAAGCTTTAGAAAAAAGAAAGTAAAGTTATAGGACAATAGTTTGAGGGATTGGGGCAGTCACCCTACGTAGGTACATACTGTATGTAGGCGTACTTCCACCAGGAAGGAAAGGTAGATGTTGAAAGGCAGAGATGACAGACCAGGCAGGGTGTCAGCATGGAAACACAGTTATTAAAGACAATAGAAGGCACTTTATCAGGCCCATAAGCCTTCTGAGGATTGTAGCCAAAGAGGGCATAGAAAACATAATTTTTTAAGAATTTTAATAGCAGGCATAGAAGAGTCAGAGGGGTGATGAGTAGGAGGAATATGCCCTGAATCGTCCAAAGTGGAGTTTTAAGAGAAAGTTTGAGAGAAGAGTTCAGTATTTTACAACATGAACCACAGGTTCTTTTATGTTGCCAATTTCCAAACCATGAGCCAATACATTTTGAATGTGTGCAGGGCAACCATGGGTTAGCAACTTTAGTTTATTTGCTTGTTGTAACTGTTTTCTCATCTTGTTGACATTGGCTGCATTAGATGCTTAAGTCAGTCCTCATATAGCAAATATCTCACCCCTTGGATCTTTTTTTATGCCTACATGGTATAGTGGTTAACGTGCATTGCTACGAACCCGCAACCACGATTCAAATCCCGACCTGGGCAGTCAGCGTGCCGCTCACCCAGCTGCTCATCCTCCCTTTCGGGCTGGTCGATAAATGGGTACCTGGGGAAACCTGGGGAAGGTAAACTCTGGTAACCCAGATGTCACGCTGACCCTGTCCTGGGGTGATGGATTCTTTCCACTAATGGCTCAAGGGCCATGCAGTGCCACGGGGATGAGCACTGCGGCCACGCTCAGCTGTAGCGTATGCCCCTATCTTTACTATTTTGGTTGGTCCCAGCCAATTGGTAGCGCAGGCAACTGTTTTTTATTTTCTAGTGCCGCCATCATGCTTGGCTAATCCCTCCAGCCCCCTCCAACCCCCGAGCTTCACTTGGTCTTCTTTAGAGGGTTTGGGTGGAGTCCGGTTGATGGGCAATCATGAGGACAGCATGTGGGTAGTCTTGGGCCCCTCCAAGCACTCGAATGAACTAAAGAAAAGCTATTAAAAGGGACAAAAAACACCAAATATAGGAAGTGGCAGTAAAGGAAATATTTGAAATATATAGCCCTATTTTTCAAAGAGCCACTTCACATACATACATGGATCATCCACAGCCTTTTCTGATACTTTCATTTGAAGCTGCATTCATCTTTCTTTGTGCAATTTCAGTCAGGACATTCCAAAACATGACATGATCTGATTATACTGTTAACAGACTAGACAGAGTTGTGGTGTGGTGCTAGCCAGTGGCTGGCTGGCTGCGGGAGGTCAGTCTTGAGACTGGCTCAAACAGCCAGCCAGTTTTTTCTTTTCTTTTTTTACGTCTACGCCTATAGCGCCGGTAGGCTTGTTTGAGGGGCCTGGATGGTAGTCGGCCCCAGCCCGTATTGGCGCAGGCAGGTGTTTATAGTGGCGCCATCTTCTTATGATGATGGAATATGATACAAGAATATTCCAAGTGTTTGAAACTAATGCAGAGAATATAGAGCTTTGCATTCATTTAATTATTTTCATTAATAAAAAAAAATCGATTTAAAAAAAAAAATCTGATTTAAATAAAAAATCCGATTTTTTTATTAAAAAAAAAAATCAACAACCCTGAGATATATATATATATATATATATATATATGTATATATATATATATATATATATATATATATATATATATATATATATATATATATATATATATATATATATATATATACACATACACACAAACACACATACATGCATACATATATCGTGGGTAACCTTAATTGCAGCCATATTGACGGGAATTATATTGTGGCCGACCTTCCATTCTAATACTTCATAGAGGTAATACAAGATAATTTTCTGAAACAACTAGTTGATGAACCTACCCCCCCCCCCCCCCCACACACACACACAAATCTAATATATGCATATAAGTGCAATCTTTTACTTGAATATCAACTTTTGCGAAATTTTTAGTAAATACATAACGACGAATTTTCCTTCCTCAGACTCCCCTGTGTGCGCTAGAGGCGATGTGCAACGCACGCTAGGTGTGGCTCGCGGCACGCCCGTCATAGTCACGTGCAGGGTGGAAGCCGAGCCCGCCCGACACCTGTCCTGGACTTGGGTGAGAATATTGGAGGATGGGGAGGAACAACCTGTCCATGCAAAGGATATTAAAAGTGCCGGGTTGACCTCAAGTGTTGAAGTTACGCCACTGACGGAAAGGGACTACGGAGAGCTACTATGCAGGGCGAAAAACACGGTGGGGAGGCAGAAAGAGCCGTGCATAGTGAGCTTGGTGCCTGCAGGGCCCCCAGACCCCCCCCACAACTGCACCACCGCCTTGCCCGAGCCCCTACACAGCCCCTCCAAGCAGTCACTGGTCGTCACCTGTTTCGAGGGGTTCGATGGCGGTCTCCCGCAGGAGTTTATGCTAGAGGCCTGGCAAAACAGCCACATCGTGGCGAATTTCAGCAGGTTCGTTTCCATTATCCGTTTATCGCCATATCGGAAGGGGATATCGCAATAATGCTGATGCATACACGTTTTTGGTCTTCAACTCTGCTATATCTGACTTCATGGTACCCGCAGTGATTTTCCGGAGTGGGCAGTGAGTGGTCTGAAGAGTGCACTGGATACGACACTTCTCATTGTTGCCGTCAACGCCCGTGGACGAAGCGAGACTTTGAGGCTTGAAGTACCAACCGCTCTCGCTCAACAGCAAGCAGCCCCAGGTGGGTCCACAACAATCACAATACTAGCCTGAAAGGCCATTTAGCTCTGTTGTATCAACAATGCATGCACATTGTATTATGACCTCTCTCTCTCTCTCTCTCTCTCTCTCTCTCTCTCTCTCTCTCTCTCTCTCTCTCTCTCTCTCTCTCTCTCTCTCTCTCTCTCTCTCTCTCTATGTATGTATGTATGTAAATGTATTGTATGTATGTATGTATGTCTCCATGAGAGTGTGTGTGTGTGTGTGTGTACATTATAGTTTGTGTATTGCGGGTTGTACATGAATAGTGTGTGTGTGTGTGTGTGTGTGTGTGTGTGTGTGTGTGTGTGTGTGTGTGTGTGTGTGTGTGCAATTCACCTCTTGGTCTGCTGCGGGTCTCTCTCGAGACAGCCAGCCGTTCCCCTACGGAGGAGCACAGCTCATAGTACCGATCTTTGGGTAGGACTGAGACCACTCACACACAACACACCGCGACAACGAAGTCACAACTCCTTGCCTGACGTCGCGTACCTACTCACTGCTAGGTGATCAGGGGCTGCACGTCAAAGAAGATAAACCCAACTTATCTTCATCCGGCCGGGGAATCGAACCCCGGTTGTGAGGCAGACGCTCTATCCACTGAGCTATCGTGTGTGTGTGTGTGTGTGTGTGTGTGTGTGTGTGTGTGTGTGTGTGTGCACATTAACAGGTCCTTTTGTCAGTTTAATGTAACTTACAGGAATTGTGCTGCACATCGCTAGTGGCTCACCGGAGCTTATCGACTTTCCAGAGACAGAGTCCCTGAGCGTGCCTGCCCTGCTGGGGGTGGCCGTGGGAGTTGTAATAGTGTTGGTGTTGTCGCTGGTGGTGAGTGTGGTCATCGCGCGCCGCAAATGCTCATGTGATTCCAAGGATGAGTCTAACGGTCCCACCCTGGAAGAAACGCCGGCGGGGAGTGTATGGGAGTGTTACGAGCCTGACCCACAACCCCAAGCGAGGCACCAACACACTCTAGAGACAGACGCACACGCCAATATGTACACGACCCTGCTTAACACACACCCTGACTCCCCGCGGACACATAAGAACGGCCGTATGCTGAGTTACTCTCCAAAGCAAGACATAAACGAAGTATCTTGCCAGGTAAATCCTTCGCCCTTTCCTGATATTAATTCCCTTTATTATGTCATTCACTTTTGTCTGTTCTCTTATTCATTTACATTTAATCTTATTCATCATAGTGATATCCAGCTTCAATCTCTCCATCCTTCACTTCTCAGTTTCCTTCCCAGAGACTTGGTCAATGTCCATGCCTAAGACTCATGCCATAACAGGGAAAACACAATGATTGAAAGCCATTCGTTTCGAGCACAGCGTCAGAGACACACTCAGTATGGTACCTTTCTTTAACACACTACCCCAGACTAATACGTACTTTTATTTTCACTTCTAACGAGGACTTTGTTAGTATCAATTGTCTGATACATATTTACTGTTTCTAGAGCTTCCTCTTATCCATCTTTAAATCAACTATAAAAAAAAAATGGTAGCCTTTTCCTGTTCACTTTTTTATCATGTTGCATTTCACTAAGTCTTACTGAAAAGAACTGTCATTTGCAAACGAGGCTGGCACAACGGTACGGTACACTACGGAATACTGTACGGTACGGTTGAAATTTTGATAAAAAGTACGGTATACGGAATTACGGTATGATATTTTTCCTAATGTACGGTACGGTATGATATAGGTACAGAAAATTTAGCGAAACTCCGAACCGTACCGTGCCACAGGCTTAAAACAAGTGATGATCCCAAGATTTTTATTTATTTATTTATTTTACTTTCTTGCCCATTAGCTCCTGGTAGGCAATATTTAGGAGGCCTGATACATGTATAGTCACTTTGTAAATGTGCCTTTTCAAATTTATCGACGTACCTTAATTATTTTTTAACAAATGTTGTATTATGTATTTAAGTTTTCCTGATGATACGATAATGGTACGGAATTACGGCACGGTATTTTTACCGTACTGTACGGTACGGAAAAATAGCTGGGGTTACGATACGAAATTACGGTACGGTATTTTTTTAAGGTATGGAGTACGGTTAAAAATTCCGTACCGTACCGTACTACCAGCCTTGATTGCAAATCGAAGCACTTAGGTACTCACTTCCTATATATTGATTTCCTCACTTCCCCGTAAAATATCTGAAAACTTCTTCAAAGCAGGCACAAAACAGTTGAGATGATACGGTGGCGCCCATTCTAACTCCCTATTTTATTAATACATTTCTAGTATTGCTGTCAAGAATTATACAATATATTTCCATGGTTGAGAACCCACTTTTAAAACTTTTGAATACTTCTTTAGTTTCACTTTTCGTTATTGCCGGAATAACTGTAATATCCAATATTTCATTCAGGGACTGAATACCTAAATGATTTGGTACCAAGTAAAGCTCTTAAGTGACCTAGCCTATATTATTTTGTTTCTGTTGTGTTATTTCACCGTTTGGTTTCTTTAAGGGATACATCTGTTTTTTTTTCCCCCATATCAAATTTCCTTCTGACTGTTTGAACACTAGAACCAAAATTTGAGCTGTTGATTTTCAACAAGTTGAGCTTTCTCATGTTCTCTTGCACGTTAGTACACACACACACACACACACACACACACTACAGTGTAGAGATCCTGAAGGGAAAGTCTCTTCCCCTTCAGGGTTATTGCATCTCTTCCGAAGAGATGCAATAACCCGCTATATTGGGGACTATGGGAATGACATCTGTTATCTCTACATCATAATTTTGATGTTAATGATACATCACAAGTCATCTCCAGTACGAAAAAACAAACAAACATACATTCTGTCACTTCCATCAATTTATAATCCAATCTAACTGAAGACATACGTTGTATTTTAGCGAATAAAAAATCCACATCATACATCACAGATCACAGATCACGAGTTTAGACCTTGATCAGACAATGGAGAACACACACAAAATCCGTACATGACAATATTTATCTTTTTTTCCTAACAGATATAATAAAAACTTTTGTATAAAAACTTTTGTATGAAGTTCTACATGTCAGTTTGTCTCTTTTTCAGATTAGCGACTCGTGCAGCAGTAACTCCAGTTGTGGGTCAAAGGCTGATTCTGTAGTGGAAGTGTGCCACTTTTCTCCACAGTGCTGGCACGAACAAGTTGGCAAAACCCGCCTGAATCAAGGTTCAAGCCTCACTTCGTTACCTAGCAATGGCTCCCCCAACCTAGACCCCCTCAAGGGTCCTTACAGGTCAAGAAACGGGCTCGTTTCCTCCAATGCACCCCGTCACATCACAAGTCACCCTCATAGCTCCATTGAGGGAGGCTTTTATCCAATGATAGTTCGCGGTAATGAGTGTGACTGTTATATTCCACAGCGCCAGAATCGCAGAAAGTTCGTGCATTTCCAGGATGGTAAAAAACAGGTTCTCCAGCAACACATATATCCTCCCAAGGAGACGTATGTTGTGGCAGCTCCAGTTGCCATGCACGATCTTCAGGCAAGTCCTATAAACAAGGGCAAAACTAGGTCCAGGTACAATTTCCATCCACCGAGGAAGCCTCCACGAACATTCAGCCAAACTTCCCTCACCAAGAGCCCAGCTACAGGCGACTCATTCACTTCCTTATGCTCCTCTGTCAGTCAGCCTTACTCGCATACGACCAGGGGCGCTGTAGAATGGGACTGTCCACAAGCTCCACTGGCGGAGGACGAAGTGAAAGACGCTTATGCTTTGCTTCAACCCAGTGGGGGTTAAGGCAAGGTCATTTAGATGCCCTTGGTCAAGGAACAGTAGCAGCAACCTAAGATGCATAGCAGTGGAACAATAGAACCATCTTCAGATACATGGGTTCATTGATGTGCTATGCAGCGTGTTCCATTGAATCAGGTGCTGTCATTGGTTTTGAATAGCACAAAAACTGCCTTAGACTTCCAGCAACATAATTGAAGGCAATATTGGATATAGAGATGAAAGGTGTATTAAGTTTCTACAGCTATTAGATGTTTACAACTCAGTATTTTTTTCCCTCTCGAAGATACTAATTCATTATACACTGTACCTTAATACCCCACAAATATTTGCTATAAAGTTCACTATAACTAATATTCATTTCCTTGGAAAAAAATAATCCGGGGTCTTTATTACCTTAAACTATCAACAACAGGTTCTTTTCGGATGTACATAAAAAAACATAAAAAGAATATAATTATGTACTGTATCTAATTTATTTCCGAATTTGATGTTGAATCAATGGCCATGAAGAGGAAATGCCAACCATCTCTGAAAAGTAGGTCATTTAATTAAGCCTTGAAGATCTCTTGAGCAGACCAGCCTGTGCAGGCGCACGCGGCATTGTATGACAATACTCTCTCCAGGCCTAATGCCCCAGCCTACAATCAAGGTAGGGATTGACAGGAAGCATGCTGGTCACTTTCAGTCATTTGACGACGGTCGAAAAACGAAACTAGTCAGCCGCTAGCTTGATTTGTGACTCCAAAGCCCAGTGAGAACGACGACCGTGTACAAGGTGTATATATATATTGGGGATCTCGGTGGCTCAATGGTAAAGTACTGCACTTTCTGATCTGATCTGATCAATGTGTCAGTCTCTCTGCTACTGCCTCCCGTGGGTCTTTCTTCACTTGCTCAAACCAAATTTAAGATCAGTGTGAGATATATGTTAAATTGTCAGTATTTTTCTTCTATTGACACGTAACCTATTCCTTCTCTCAAAATAATAATGTATACCCTGAGGTTATTAGTAAGACTAAATGTAAATGATTGACTGCACTTAGTTTTCTTGCCTTTAAATTATCTTCCTGAGTAGCAAATTTCGAAGGGAAGCCTTAGATTACAAAAATTTTATTATTCAAAACTGTCTTCCCTGAAGGTCCCCATACACTGTCAATCATGACTGCGGAATTATGTGATTGCCCAGTCATGATTTATGTACATCGTGTGTGGGGATGGTTGAAGGATTGTGGCATGCTCACATAAATGTTTTTTTTTTTTTTTAACAGTGAATCGGACTCAATCAGTCAAAGAAAAAAATGGGACCGCACTACCGCAAACCGCACTAATCCGGAAAAAAAGTACCGCACTACCGCAACCGCACTACTGATTTTTCAGTACCGCGCCCACCTCTGTATATATATAATATAATATAATATAATATTTAATATATATAAATATATCTATATCTATATCTATCTATCTATCTATCTATATCTATATATATATATATATACAGTACCCTCCCGCGTTTTGCGCTGGCTTCGTCCCGAAGGTATAGCGCTAAAGTCGAGGATCGCGAAACTAGTGGTATTGAAAACACTGAAAAAGCGCTTATTTGTTCCGACCCGTGGAGAAGCTGACTTTTTTCCCCCTCCTTTACTCCCTTGTTATCTCAAAATACGTACCTTGGAAAAAGGAAGTAAACAGGAAGAGAGAACCGGTCGTTTTAAAGCCACAGATAATGCCTTACGATTGGCTGAGCTCTGAAAACACGCTTGGGAGTCCGATGACGTCATCGCCGGCGCTCACCCAATCAGCGGCCTCACTACCTTAAGGCGGTGTCACACTGGCCGTTTTCCTCTAACCGTTGTGGCTACTGGTGTGTGTCACACACGGCCAAGGTCGGTTCCCCGGATCCATATCCACAACATAAGCAAAGCACTTGCCCTGTATCGACATGGCGTCGTCTGCTAAAGTAGGGGCTGTCACGGCTTGTGCTGCCATTACCCAAGTTATGGACTTGTTGTTGCAGTTAAATGGAAGGACGAAACTGTTGTGGGTGTGGCATGCCTGTGGTTCCTCCGTTCCAGCTCTTATTCTAGACTCCGACCACATAAACACGTGGATCGAGTAACAACAAAGACACACACATACACACGCACGCACACACAAGACTCATCATGAACCATGGCAGATGTTTCTCACAAACAGAAATGGCTACGGCATTTCCTAGAATGGCTTAGAACTTATTTGGTGAGTGGTTCATACAAACCAAGCATACCCAATGGCAAGAGAGCAGTGTCAAAAACGACTGCTTTCTTCTTGCCAAGAACTAGGTTTGGTTCATGTGAGCCACTCACCAAATACGTTCTAACACACTCAAGAAATGGTGAAGTCGTTTCTGTTTGTCAGAAACATCTGTAATGGTTCCTAATTAGTCTGGTGTGTGTGTGTGTGTGTGTGTGTGTGTGTGTGTGTGTTGTTATTCGATCTATGTGTTTATGTGACGGAGTCTAGATGGGTGAGTTGGCCGCGCACGCGCAGTGGTGACAATGAGAACTGGCATGGAGGAACCACGGGGATGCCACACCCACAACTGCTTCTTCCTTCCATTTAACTACAGCAACAAGTCCATAACTTGGGTAATGGCAGCACAAGCCGCTACAGCCCTTACTATAGCAGATGACGCCATGTCGATACAGGGCAAGTGCTTTGTTTACGTTGTGGATGTGGATACGGGCAACCGACCTTGGCCGTGTGTGACGCACACCCGGAAAAGTTGGAGTTGCCGGTGGCCCTAGCTGCCGCCAACGCGGTGGGAAGAAATATGCCCAGTGTGACACCAGCTTGCGGATAACGGTTGGTCGAAAACGGCCAGTGTGACACCGCCTTAAGGCAGTGAGGCCGCTGATAGGGTGAGCGTCGGCGATGACGTCATCGGACTCTCAGCGAATCACAAGCGTGTTTCCAGAACTGTCACCCAATCGTATGGCAGCCGCCTTTAACTGCGGCTTCAAAACGACGCGTTCTCTCTTCCCCTTTTCTTCCTTTTTCAAAGGTATGTATTTTGAGACTCTACATGGACAGGAGTCCCTCACATCCCCCCTCCAACTCCCCAACTCTGGCTTCATCATTTAATAAGTCTCTCTCTCTCTCTCTCTCTCTCTCTCTCTCTCTTGCCATAGCCACAATGTTTGGAGGAAAACGTCCAGTGTGATACTACTACCTTTTAAGGTAGCGTGCGTGACGCCGATGGTAAGTAGACGTGACCCGTACATGTCAAAGCAGCGCGAAACTCGGGGTGATAATGCGCGAAAGTCGGGATGGTAAGAAATTAGGACTAACCGCGATACTCGAGGGTCGCCAAACTCGGATAGCGCGAAACATGGGAGGGTACTATATATATATATATATATATATATATATATATATATATATATATATATATATATATATATATATATATATATATATATATATATATATATATATATATATATATATATATATATATATATATATATATATATATATATATATATATATATATATATACAGAGAGAGAGAGAGAGAGAGAGAGGGGGGAGAGGAAAAGAGAGGGAGAGAGAGGAGGAGGTTTATTTCTCCCTGATCCAGTACCATGCCAATAAAGTAGCCCTGGATCAATGCAGTTAAGAATTTTGATAACAGACATAGTAGAGTAAGAGGGCAATGAATATGAGGAAAATACCCAGAACTATCCAGAGTGGAATTTTCAGAGAAAGTTTGAGTGAAGAGCTCAGCTTTAGCTTCAGGTTTCTGAAAAATATCAAATTGGCAATTAACTACATGGATAATGTGCTGCTAAGAATGATGATTGAGCTAGACTAGAATATGGAAAGAGTACAAAAAATGGCAACAAAAATAATATAGTAGAATTTTGAATCTCGATCATAATTGGGACCAAAAATAATGATCGATTCAAAATATCGAGATGCAAAGTTAACGTCTTATGGGGAAAAATGCAGTTTGGACCAAAGCCTTGCCAACTAACTAATATCAACTACATTTCTTACTTCCAGGCTTTTTCACACCTTGTTGTGGTCCTTGACTCCCATTCTCGCTCTTATCCACCCCCTGGGCCTTTCCATTGGCCGCAGGAAACATGGTGAATGGGATCTAGGTAGCCAAGTACATATGTAAACAACCTTGTCCTTGACCACATGCTGGGTTTGAACAGCTGACGGGTGGCTGATGATGATGATGATGATGATGATGAATGTCGGTGGCATAGCTTTTGTATCAGCTATCGGTATCTTTATTAGAGCTTGTGTGTGTGTGTGGCTGTGTTCATTATGGGTTTAGGCTTTTCAATTTGCTAATTCTTATTTTCCACATGTTGTATAAGACTTCTTTCTTTCATCTCTTCTTTTTCAAAAGGTGGGAGAGCAATCGAAAAAAATCAGCGATCGAGATTCGTGTAATTTGATCAAGATATGTGAATCGTGGGTTCTTGATGGTGCAATCGAGATGTGAAATATCGAGATGAGATTGATCGAGATTCGTGACTTTACTTTACAAAGGAAGGCGGTGGCCGAGTGGTTAGCGTGCGGGCCCCGCATTCACCGCGCCACGGACAACGTCGGTTCGAATCCCCATGCTACCACCTGGGATTTTTCAATCACCGCCGAGTTGCCCGAGACTACCCACATGCTGTCCAGAAGACCACCCATCAACCTGGAGTCTAGAAGAAACCGTCCAAGTGAATGAAGAATGAGTTCCAGGGGGCAGCATGAGCCAAGCTTAACTGGCGCCACTATAAAAAATTCCCTGCACCATGACAGGCTTGGGCCGACCACCAGGCCCCCGGAGAAAGCCTACCGGTGCTACAGGTGATGTAAAAAAAAAAAAAAAAAAGAGCAAACTGAGGGTTCCTATTTGAAAGAAGTGAGAGACATGACTTAATCATGGCATTCAATCTCACAAAAGCCCTGAAGCATGTAGACTGAGAAGACTTGCTGGTAGAACATGGGAATATGCAGGTAAATTGAGGAAAACAGGATGCAGAAAGGTTATTACTTTTGGCTTCCTCAATAGAATCATCAATATATAAAATAGTCTGAACACAAATCTAATTAGTGATATGAATACACATGAATTCAAAGCAAAATTGGACACAAGCAGATATGGTGACAAGGCAACATAGGCTTAGCTAAAATCTTGTATACTACAACTAACCAAGTACATAACTAAGTACACACACACACACACACACACACACACACACACAGAAAAACTATGGTGGGATGAAAGTCAAACACTTTCTTACATAAAACTGGTGTAATGATGTAATGCTTAATGTTTCAAGCTTCTACATTACAACAAACCCAATATACAATTTTTTTTAAAAAAGTACAAAGGACATCTTTTTGATTAATGTCCTCCCATCTAGTTGCAACCATGCAAAAATTTCCCCCTTTACCATGAACACCTAGAATGGGGTTCATTTAATAACAAGAAAATAAATAACTCCTTACAGATACTTCTCTCTTGGTTCTATATATTCTTAACTTACTATTTCTTTTTCTTATTTGCTTTTTTGCTGGCAGCCTCTGCAGCACTTCTTGAGGACCGTATGCAATAGAACACCAACCCTAATACAACCGTTGTCAGGATCCCCAACACCAGGTACACTTTGTCAGGATTTTCCCGCAGCCAGTCAGCACACCATTCAGTGAAGTCATCACTGGTAAGAAACAAGAACAGATTGATTTAGTCAGCAGGATCTTCCTGGTGAGGCTCAAAGGTTTTGGTAAAGAGCCCTACCTATATATTTTGGCCTCAACTCATCATAACTATCATCAACCCTACCTCCTTTAGACACAAGAGTTGGAAGTCATAATGGCCTTAGAACACATGACAAAAATATGAGGAGAAAGCACATCAGTCAAAAATGGAGAAAACTGCCTAGTGAAAGGGTCTGACTGAAGATTAATATCCAGGGCATGTAGTAGGGTACGGTACAGTAATATTTTTCGTAATTTAAGATGTAGTTTAATACTATATTGAAATTCTGTGCTGTACCTGAAAAATTACTTAGTACTGTACTAGTACAATAAATTATTTATCGTATACCATAATTTTGTATTTCATAGTTCAAAAGAATAAATGATCTATTTTTCGAGGTGTAACATAAAATTATATGAATACTACCACTACTACTCCTACTACTACTGCTACTGCAACTACTACTACTACTACTACTACTACTACTACCACTACTACTGCTACTACTACTAAATAATTACTAGTATAATCAGTGGCGTACCCAGAAAATTGAAAAGGGGAGGGGCCAATATATATATATATATATATATATATATATATATATATATATATATATATATATATATATATATATATATATATATATATATATATATATATATATATATATATATATATATATATATATATATATATATATATATATATATATATATATATATATATATATATATATATATATATATATATATATATATATATATATATATATATATATATATATATATATATATATATATATATATATATATATATATATATATATATATGGATCCCATACAGCTTGAGGATTCAGGTTAGATCGCTAGGGTAAATTTTGTTTTTATACATACATGCATTGATACATACATATACATACATTGTATATTTTAGAAGTCTGTTGGAGGCATATAAGTACAACATAAATCTGAGAGATTTAAATAATCCTAAAAGTACTAATTTTATATGTTACATGAGCAAACATTTCTTTTAAAATCTTGTTCATTTCTGTAATTTGGACTGCAAAAATTTACCCTCGAAACAACACTACTTACTTTAGAACTATATGTTCTGATAAAAAAGTAATATACTGGCAAGGAAATTTTTTTTATATTCTTATAACATGTATAATCCTCATTTATACAGGCTGCTGCTGTAATACATATTTTTACAAGATACATGGAAACTGGGTCAGGTATTTTATGAATATGAAATAAAAATTAACTAGATGAATTAGATTAGTTACTGTTAGCAACAATACATTGAAATTGGTTTACCTCAAATTTATGCGTCTGTTCTTACATGCAAATTCATCAAGGACTTCATGATCAAGATTTGTGTCACGATAGACAAAGTAAGGCCAGTCCATTTAAACGACTTTCACTCACTGCGTTCCTAAGGTATGTTTTGAGTAATTTAAGGGCACTAAAGGATCGCTCATTGGTGGAAGTGCTAACAGGTAGTGTTGAAAAAATTACAATAAGATGGAAAATTTTGGATATGTGCCCAATTTTTTGGCACATGATAATGTCTCAACAACTTGCTTTGACCTCTCATGAGATTCACGACGCTTCCAATAACTCTGCCCCCGTAGATATTCAGCTTCAACGACATCTGCATCTCCATCAAGAAGTTTTCCATAAAATTTAACTGCCTCCTTCAGTTCACTAAAATCAGTATCAACTGAAAGAGAGGGAACAAGATTTCCCAACAAAAAACTCCTAATGTGTTTAGATGCAAACCTTTCCCTGAGTTGTGATATAGCAGTGTCTGAAAATGGGAGAAAAATAGCTCTTCGATAATACTATGGAGTTGCTGTTGGAGGGTTACCCTTAATTGTGTTTCTGATGACCACTGATTGTTCAAGGCTTCTGGATGATATCTCCGTACCTTTCCTCAGCTTGGGCAAAAAGTTGGTTGAACTTATTTCCATCATGATAGGGCTGAAATGCATCTAAGCAGCTCTGTGTAGCTACACTTCCAAGAGCACCCATCAATTCTTGTTGACTCCTGCAGCTTTTCTGGCAAGGGTTTAGTGACACTTAGAACTGAGGTGAGCACTTCCAAACTCATGAGAAAACCTGGGTCACTTATTGCTTTAGATTAGGCTTGGCTGCTGATTCTTCACCTAACGTGTTTTGCCGTAATTATTCTTAATTATTATTTCATTATTTACCTACCTGATTAACTGAACTATCCGGGGCATCAGCCGAGTCAGTGGTGACTATCTTACACCAGATAGAGTACGTACGTGAAGCGTTTTCTGGCATTTTGTGACCAAGGAGGAAATATGTAAAGAATGGAAAGGCACAAATCCCAAGCCTGCGTGAATTCAAGAAATGACACACGCTATAGAAAAAAAAGTACTACATAAACAGAAAATGAAGTCTATCAATCATAATTTTAAGAAATTTGGAATTTGTGGTCAGAAAATATTATACGGATAACATGAATAGGCTACAGCCACGTGAGCCTACGTCGTCAATGAATGTTTCTCAAAATAGATCACCTGCTCTTATTCAACTCAGCAGCTCCATTGTTCAAGTGCTGAACATACAATAGTTATACTCAGCCACTCTACACTGTCCACTGTCAGGCACAAAACGGTCATTAAAGGTGGTAATATAGCGACAAAGGTCGACCTTACAGGTCCCATATGCATCTCGCGTCGCCTGCCACTCTCCCCGTCATAATAAATAATCATATTACATACTCACCACCGTCACCAGACAAGTTCACCTGGTGCCTCTACAGTATAATTATATAGTCCTCCAATCACTTTGACTGCACCTTACACCTAAAATCAAGTGCCAGAGCCATCCCAATCTCGTATTCCTCTTCTTCCTGTCTCCCCGCTCCCACTACAAACACCCCTCCGCCGCTTTCAGTTGACAGCTTGACATCGCAGTACTCTACACACAATTTTATGAACCCATCATTTAACACCTAACTTTTTTTTTCACTCAGAGCACACCATATATCCTACCATTAACTCAAAACAAAACCAAAGGGGAAATAACTCGATCAGTCAGTGCCACTGAGCTCTCAACTCCACACACACACACACACAAACACATTCGTAATCGTAATACATATTCCTATTATTTTCCTGTAACATTTATTTATTCATTATAATTTTTCTTTGCAAAAGGGGGGGACCATGGCCCCATGGCCCCCCCCCTCGGTATGCCACTGAGTATAATAATAAGAAGAAGAAGAATAGGAATAATGATAATGGTGATAATGCTAATATTGTGATCACATGGCTCAGTTTAGGATCTATGAGCAGTCACCTGTAAACTGCATCCTCACATGCACAGACTGATGAAATGAACACACAGAATTCTGAATATGACCTGAGTAGGGAGGTGGAGCTCTGTTGACTATAGAGGTCTTATAAAAACTTTTTTTAAGCTTGTCCAATGTTGCTGGGATGCTGCCGTCAGATGTCAGTAATTATGATTGTTGTGGCTGTGACTGGTACCCATGCCACCAGAAGTATAATCCTAAATCAAAGTCAACACTCAAGCACCTGGGATGAGAACCCCACTCGGGTAATGGAGCCACACCTCAGTGTTAACGTAGCCATAGTTTGCCTATTCATAGGACATGTGGATGCCTATTAATGGTTAAACCTTTTATGAGCTTTTAAAAGTTCATAATACTAGAGCAAAAAACTGTTTCATAAAATAAGGTAAATTATACTTGTCTAACAAATTAATATTCAACAAAGTGACCTCACTTACAAAGGTGTCTTGGGATGAGGTACATTCTCTCCTCGAGCATTCCTAAAGCCATCAGAAGCAAAGTGCTCCAGTGTGGTGGCATCCACTAGGGGCAACATGTAGCGGTACAGACGACCTTGTCGGAACCTGCAAGAGCAATATGAAATCAGGACGACTCTGTAAAAAACTCATATGTAATCCTCCTACTAATCCCTTCCTTCTAACTTGTACCTGATACCAAAACTCTTAACCCTTAAACACCAGGGCCCCAAATATTACGTTATCACCAGACATGTCCAGAATTCTGGACAAATTTGGGGGGTCAATAAATAATTTAGAAAAGGCACAAAGTTTATTCCTATATATTGTACCTGAAATATATGCTTTTCTAAACTTGATCATAAGTCACTGATAATAGGCCATAAAGTTAGCATTGAAAAAAAATAAAAAAATAAAATGGGGGAAAAACAAAGTGCATATTGGGAGAATCACAGCCAGCCAAAGTGTTGAGGTATGCTGTATATGAAAGAAGGAAAAAAAGAGAGAGAGAGAGAGAGAGAGAGAGAGAGAGAGAGAGAGAGAGAGAGAGAGAGAGAGAGAGAGAGAGAGAGATAGAGAGAGAGAGAGAGAGAGAGAGAGAGAGAGAGAGAGAGAGAGAGAGAGAGAGAGAGAGAGAGAGAGAGAGAGAGAGAGAGAGAGAGAGAGAGAGAGAGAGAGAGAGAGAGAGAGAGAGAGAGAGAGAGAGAGAGAGAGAGAGAGAGAGAGAGAGAGAGAGAGAGAGAGAGAGAGAGAGAGAGAGAGAGAGAGAGAGAGAGAGAGAGAGAGAGAGAGAGAGAGAGAGAGAGAGAGAGAGAGAGAGAGAGAGAGAGAGAGAGAGAGAGAGAGAGAGAGAGAGAGAGAGAGAGAGAGAGAGAGAGAGAGAGAGAGAGAGAGAGAGAGAGAGAGAGAGAGAGAGAGAGAGAGAGAGAGAGAGAGAGAGAGAGAGAGAGAGAGAGAGAGAGAGAGAGAGAGAGAGAGAGAGAGAGAGAGAGAGAGAGAGAGAGAGAGAGAGAGAGAGAGAGAGAGAGAGAGAGAGAGAGAGAGAGAGAGAGAGAGAGAGAGAGAGAGAGAGAGAGAGAGAGAGAGAGAGAGAGAGAGAGAGAGAGAGAGAGAGAGAGAGAGAGAGAGAGAGAGAGAGAGAGAAAGAGAGAGAGAGAGAGAGAGATAGAGAGAGAGAATTCAACCACTGCCACATTTACTTATCTTGTACAATTATCAGCCAAATGTTTAGGTGGGTTGCAGCTGAACTCACAACACTTACAGTATAAGTGAGGGGGGAATTATTTCACCCAAACTCATGCGAGTGGTTCTCCTCCTAAATATCACAAACACATGAATTGCAGTCTGATCGAACAAACATAACAAGCCAGTCACCTGTTGTAGCTCCAGTTGCAGCTTGAGTCAGGTGCTGAAAGTAGTGAAAACCTCATTATGAATGCATGCACACTCAGAGATGTTTCATTTCGGCACACTGGGCAAACAGCTGTCACCTCATTCGTGCTAGTAAAAGTATTTATTGCCCATTTCTGAGAAAGTCATGATACTGTTATGTAGAAAAAAACCTGTCAATTTTTTCCCAATATTAATATTGAAGTTATCTATGAATAGCTGGATGAGGGTAAAAAAAAAGTTATGATTTGAAGGTAATTAGGAAAGCGTTGGTGAATTTTCTAGTAAATTGGAGAATAAATATTTCTATTTTTTCATGGCAATAAAAAGATAGACAAAAAGAAGTCCTTGTTTTGTTGCATTATGATTGGATTATATGGTTAATAAGTAAACAAAATTGAATTAAAATCGTATGACTATTTCAAATCTATTTCAAAAGCTAGAGTGAGTTGGGGATGAACTGTACATGTGGATGTGACTTACAGAGGCTCCCATGGCCACATTTTTAAGTTTAAAATGGTCTCTCTCTAACAGGTATTGGGGAAACATTTGTGCACAGATGAGCAATGGTGGGGGTTGCTTGGCTAAATTCTGAGATGAGACTTTTTTTTTCGATGTAATATTTTGCCACTGATTAACGATCTCTGGTGTCCATGAATACACCAAGAGTGGTGATAAAGCGCTGAGTACTGGGATATGTCTGGATGTGATGAAATAAAGTGAAGAAAGTGAACTCCAATGTCACTGTATGACTTGAGTGCTTGCTCAAATATAAATGGCATCATATGGATGATCCGTATAATGGGATTTTAAATGTACCGAGTGTCCACACTATAAACATACAACCTGTGCTTATTGTATCTGTGTAGTATGTGTTAATGATAGTGTTACACAAGTTGCAGCCATGTAATCCATGACAGTGACACCTGGCACTTCTAATGGTAAATGAAATTTCATTATTTTCCTTTTATTTAGAAATTCATTACCTTACATTATACATGATCATTATTGATGTAAATTATCTTATAGTCATATTTAGGGTCTAGTTAATGAATTATTGAATTGTTCTAATTTTCATATTTTCCTATATACCCACTTGCAGCCCATTTAAGAGTGAAAAAAGTGTGAAATACGCATCAGAAGGATAGGATGAGGGCACTGGACATAGACATGGCTCAGGAATATGTGTTTAGTACAGTGGATAAACAGAATATGATATGAGGAAGTAACACAAAGAACATGGAATACTCATTTTATGCAACAAACTAATAGCAGAAAGTGCAGTGTCCATCCTGTATGACGAGATAAAGAGTTAAAGACATAAACACTACCAGTGATATGCAGAAGGAAAGCTATACTTACAACCAACACAAAAGTACATCTTACAGTTTTACCTCAAAATTCTCATCAGAAAGAGTGTGGACAGAGGATTCAGGATTGGTGATCAGGTAGTGCAATAAGTACTCATCATCATCTGCTGGGCCAGTGTACAGGAGTGGAAAACCTTTCCTCACAAAGATAATGTCACCTCCTGTTTTCTGTAATTAAAAAAAAAAATCACTAAGGTCAGATTCACGGACTAGATTTGAATTCTGCAACTCTACAACTTGCTATTACTTATGCATTTTAACAATTCAATCAAATGTCCTCTAAATATGACATGAGTTGGAACCAGTTTTGAGAAACACCCAACAACAATACACAAAGTTTCAGGAAGTAAATATAAATGGATGGTTAAATACACATCACTTGAAATCACTAGAATTGAGATTGCTAGTATTCGTACTAGAAAACTTCATCCCTGGCCTCATTACCTCAGTATCTGTAATTGCTGACACATGAGCTAACAATGTGGTGAAACCTTACTATGGTTTGACACAAATATGAGGTCCGTTTGGGTGGGACTTGAGCCTCTCCATAGCACTGCCACATCACCCCCAACACATTACTTACTCTTTCATATATCAACTATTTACTATTTGAAACTGTGCATTGAATATTCTATATACATTACCTAAGTCTATATAGTTCTATAAATATGCTGCTTTATAGAGTAATGGCAAAGAATTGTATAATTTCCATAACACGTGATATTTAAGCTTTCCAACATCAGCAATCAAGGACACCATGCCACTTCCTCATGCACGATGACAGCTGCTCCAACAGCTGGATGGCTAGATTTGACAACACTGTGGTCCTGAACGGGCCCCGCCTAACCGGCCTTCATAGCTGGGGCTGACTACAGCCAAATACCGGTAACTGTAGGGTAGGTGGTGGCTGAGTGGTAGTGTGCGGGCTCCACATTCACCGCGTGATGGACGATGCAGGTTCGAATCCCCACGCTACCACCTGGGATTTTTCAGTCACCGCCGAGTGGCCTAAGACTACCAACATGCTGTCCAGAAGACCGCCCATCAACCCGGACTCTAGAGGAAACCGTCCAAGTGAATCAAGGAGTTCCGGGGGGCAGCATGAGCCAAGAAAAGATGGTGCCACTATAAAAATTTCCTGCGCCATGATGGGCTGGGGCCAACTACCATCCAGGCCCCTCAAGAAAGCCTACCAGCGCTATAGGTTGACACGTAAAAAAAATATAAAAAATAAAAAATATATATATAAAATAAAAAAATTGCTGAAATTCATGAATATATTTGACTTGAACTACCTCTTTCTTGAGGTCATTCAATGTGACAATGCATCTATGAGGATAGCTGTTTCTTGATATCTCTCAACAAAAGGTACCTACCTTATCTTCCCCCCCAAATTTCTGTGACTCCTTGTATCTCTAGTATCCCATATAAACATATCAGCAGTGGTGGGCACGGTTCTGCTAACCGCTAATTAGTGAAGCTAACTTTTTTGTTAGCTGATTAGCGTTTTTGCTAACTTCGGAAACAGTTAGCGGACCAATTAGCTTCCACTAAATGTAGTTCCTCCTCTGTTAACTTTAAGTCCACTAAAAAATTCATACAGGTTTGTTTTCGTCCGTTGTGGGCAGACACAGCACCAGTTGAGCCACATGGCGCAATAATTCCAGGGCTTCCACTTTTGGGTAAATTAAGCCTTAAAGTAGGATATTTGGACAATTATTAATTAAACTATGTTTAAACTACAACATATTGAAATTTTAGGTCACTAGGTCTGTTTATAAGGGTTTTAGAGCCAAAATATTAAACCAAAGCTAAATCCATAAAAAAAGATAGCAGTTAGCAGTTAGCATTAGCTTCCACTAATGCAAAGCTAACTTTTTAGTTAGTGGATTACCAGTTAGCGAAGCTAACTTTTTGGTTAGCGATGCCCACCACTGCATATCAGTAGCAATCACTTCCATTTATTTTATTGTCCTGTTCTCTGCAATCAGATCTCTTTCTCTTCACTACTCCTATTCAGGCAAACCCAACTTTTCTAATCTTTCTTCATATGCCATATCCATCAAGTTAGATTTCACTTTTGTTGCTGATTTCTGGATTAGTATTTCTATTTATTTTATAGTTTTCTTTCTGTCTGAAGACCACACCACAACTGCACAATCCAATACTGGTTGAAATGACAATCTTAAAAATTTAAAATCATTCACCTTTTTATATTTCATATCCTGTAATCTATCAAATTCCCTGATGTACTACATATCAACTTCCACATTATAATGGTTTCCATTATGGCATTAAAGTTATTTGACACTCACCTTGGTATTCAGGCCATATTCAATGGAGAGAGTTGGTGAATGGGTGCGCACTACCCAGGCATTCAGTGCCTCCACTATATCCTCTCTGATGGAAGCAAGGGTGTCTTCCAGCTCTTCACATCTCCCAGTGCAGTCTGCTTCATTACCTGAAAATATGAACTTTTATTGCTTTCCTTATTTGTTTCCCTGAGTTAGGCTATTTTTGTATTATGTTAAAACTGAAGAGAGAGGGTTGAGAATCTAGTTTGTCATTTCTTTCAAATAATATGTACTTTGCTATAGAGTCATTCAAATTAAAGAACTATAATCATAACTGTGTTTTAATGACTCATTTGTTATGAATCTATATTTTAATGAAACTATAATGCAGTAAAAGATCATTTGTAGGTCACATTGATGCCACACATGTGTGCACTTGAAATTCTGTTATATATAAAAAAAAACTCTTGGTCTATACCTTCAAAGCAATAATGTAAGAAGAATTACAAAAAAATAGTATTGTTCTCTTTAGAAAATGTCTCAGTCTCAGTCTTACTTTGAGAATAAATATAATCACTACATGAAACAATATTAACCCGTAGCGTACTGCCCTATGTAGCCCCAAGTACTGCACTGGGAGTAAAAAATTTTATTGGCCAAATCCCTTCAAAATCACCCCAGTAACAAGGAAAATAGGTTCATTCCACTCACCGTCGCCCATAAGTGCTTCGCACCCCACACCCTGTCCGCTCGTGGCTGGGTGTGGTGTCATCTGCCATCCAGTATAATGAGACATCCCATCCTTATTTTCGCATCGTGGAACCCAAAATTTACTATCATAGAGTGACTAACTGAAGCATCTAAGTGTAAAAAAGTACCAATGAGGACCTAAAAAGTGATGCAAAGCTGAACAGGTTACAAAAAGAAGAAGAATGATTGTTGATATCCTAGTTATATACATACATTTGTCGTCATTTGCTTTTATAACAAAGTAAATAAACTTGGGTGGCACAGATCCCGACAAGTAATTGACGAAAGACATGGTACTGTGTCGAAATTCATGTATGTATTCAGGATGGGATGTCTCATGATCCCCAGATGTCTCATGACGCCACATCGGCTTGGCTCGCCCCCCACCCTTGTGCATACGAAAATGGTTCCGTAATTCAATACTTGGTAACCGTGATAGTGTGTCTGTGTGTGTGTGTGTGTGTGTGTGAGACTGGCTCAAGGTCACTACTCGGCTGACCTCACTATGATTATTGGACATTTTCACTTTGTTTCGGATTTGATTTCATTGGGTTTCCCTTTGTTCCCAGTGGGTTGGCGTCACCCCTGGGGGCATATTGGCCTGGGAGAGGGCTAAGCTGACTCACTAGTTGACGGTCTGTACCCATATGAGCATCTAGATGCGCACGGGAGCGTCCTTTCAATTGTGATTAATTACGGTAATTTGCAAACGCGTCTGACGCGTCAACGGTATATAATTGCAAATCGCTTTTAATGCGTGAGACGTGTCAATGGTACTCTACAGGTTAAAGAATATTGGTATAAAGAGAATAATTAATATATAATTAACTTCTGTATTGTCCCATGAGGTTTTAATTAAAAACATAAGCAAATATATGCAAAATATTATTGTTATTTTATCTTCTCTAAAGAAAAAGCAGTTTGGAACTACTGACAGCATTGTTATTACTCCAGTGACTGGTCAAGTTTCCATCCCACACTATGCATGTAAGTATGCAAAGTTCGACACAAGAAAATGTCTGGACACACAAATTGCTGTGTTCTGCCTGTGCAATCAGCTTTATTTGGCAGTTTCTTGTTCTCATGTCATTTTTATAGACATTTTTGAGGGCAAAATCTAGTGTTTATTTATTTATTTATTTATTTTTTTTTTTTTTTTGTAAACAAGTAAAAAAAATCCTATCAGTAACATAGGACAATTTCTTAAATAATCAACAACTGCTGAACCTAACCATCATAGAGATAGTAACTAATAGTACTGCAACTAAACTAGTAAACTAATGCCATAGAATCAGAAACTCATTCCCATCAAATTAGTTGCATGACCCCAATAAATTTATAACTACCCCTGACCAGCTATGGCAGCTAATTTCAGTTCAACTTCACCTGTGAAGAGAACTATAATATGGTCTTTGACCTAAAGGCAGTACCATCAATACAATACCACATGATACATGGGTACAATTTTGTTGAAGGTCACTCACAAATACAACGGACATATTCTGATGTGTTTCTAGGAATAAAAATCCAATAACTATGTCATGAATTACTAGTTTCTTTTATTATTTCCTATACCCCATCACCATAAGAGAACTAGCAGTTTAATGTTTTAACCTGCCGGTATGTAATGGAGAGGCCTCTGCCCTCCTTAATCCCTTGGCAAAATGAAGTACGTATATCTCTGACAGCTTTCATGGTTAATATTGTCCTTAACACAACAAAGTACAGTGGGGAAACCTAGAAGTGGCCACAAAATACATAAAATGAATTAGAAAAACTTATTAAGTAATGATAAGTAGGGTTGCAAAGGGTGGGAAAGTTTCCTGAAAAATAGAAATATTCCAATGAAAGTTTCCTGGAAATTTTAGGGCCCGGGAATTTTGAGAATTTCCACATTATCTATCACGCATGTGTATTTGTATTAATAAATAAACCAATTTTGGTTAATATAACTATTAATTGAAAATTGTCTAGCAACAAAAATTGTATTTCCATACAGTTACAATACCTACACTCATGTTATTGTAGGCTTGCTTGGAGTTATACAATTCTGGGAAAGGTTAACTTACATACTTCCTAGGTAAGCTGTAGTTTTATGATTACTGCATTACACTTTTTACATACCTATCAGTATCCCTCTCTCTCTGTAATTCACCACGGCCTGATCATGAGTTGGACTTGCAATCACCAGCGACTACCCTCCCGACAAGAGCAAGCTGATAATAGTTGATCTCTCGGTACCCCTGGGACCTTCACACACCACACACCACATCCACCTTGCTTAAGGGGGTACAGTAACCACTCCTTGTCAGTGGAAAAATACCGGCCTAAGTCTAAAGAGGCAACAACAACCTCAGCCTAAAAAAAAAAAAAGCCTAAAGGCACCATAGGAATTTTTTTTTTATTCTGAAAGTTCACGAAAATTCCCAAAAATTCCCATGGGAAAGCACCTAATTAAAAATTCCCAGGAATTTACAGCCATACCATGAAGCAATTACTGTGTTTGTCAACATGTAGGAGACACCTAGTAGTCTATGACCTGTAGCTTAAATTTAATTTTGTAGTAATACTTTCACTGCTGTTTTGCCATGGATTTGAACTCACTGGACAATTTACAGTAAAAAATGTTGAGGAATATAATAATGTAACCCTATTCGACCTTTGACTAGATCAGCCCTGTGGTTTATTTATACAAAGTAGCTAGTATTTACTGTGAAGTGTGCAGTAGTCTTAGACTTGCCAACATTAATTTGATACGTTTCTCTCCACTTGGTTTAGGTGGGGTTATGTTAGTTTAAAAAGGTATTTACTAGTTAAGTGCTGCTAGGATACTATTTTACCAATTTTGTTGCTAGGTGAACAAGGGGCACAAATTACAGGAGACTACCCACCCAACTCCACTCTGACCTGAAATTGAATGCTGAACCTCTTGGGTATGAGGTGAGTGTGGTCACTGTTACACAACATAACTTTTGTGTGTGTGTGTGTGTGTGTGTGTGTGTGTTGTATGCATACAGGTGTGTGTATAGAATGTAAAAACAAAGCCAGATGTTAAAAATAATACGTGGAGTTCAAAGATTCAGCAGACAGAGGTGATGTTGAGAGAGAAAGAAGGGGGGGAGAGACAATAGGCTATGTTAATGCAAGTGGCCTGCAAGCCAGTTGCAAACACTTACTTTACTTTTGTTAGCACTGGCTGTTAAGATAACAAAAAAAAGAGACAAAACTGCATGTTAGAACAAGTTAAGAATAGGCCAATGAGTACATGAGACCATCACCCAACTAATAGTGCCAAGTCCACAAGCCCCTTTCTGACAGATTCTCTGCGCTGGGTTCTATGACACCAACTACAGTCATTCCTTTCATTTAAATTTGCGATGGGTGTCATAGTCATGCACACCATACATCAAAGAATATTGGTAAGTAAAAAGAGTAATGGTCATAATATTTGACTTTAGTGAGCAACCTCTGACCAAACAGCACTGACACAACCCCCCCCCATGGCATCTACATTAGCTGACCACCTTTTTTTGGTGCTCATATCTTATCAATCTGCTGAGATGGGTGAACAGCTGTAAGGGTTGGGTGTACAGACTGTCCAGGCCTGCAATGAAATAAAAACCAGGCAAATTAGCAGCTCAACACGCAATCCGCCACTACATCACTGCTGCTGTATTAGCATGGCAGTGGAGATAAAACACCTCGCCTCCCTTCCTTAGGAGTCACCCGGGGGGGGGGGGAAGACGTGTGGCACCGGCCACACCGGAGCCCTCCAGAGTTTGCGGCACATCACTGGACCGTTACAAACTACTGACTAGCGACACAAAAATGGTTGATGAATAAACAAATGGATTCGTTAACAAAGAAGCTCTTTGCAGAAAATCAACTGTTCTTTCTAGAATCTAGAGGCTTCCCGGCAAACCATGGAAAATAACTTACTGAAGAGGGCAACCACGTAGTCTTCGTCGGTAATAAGTTGTCTTAGCTCCTGTTCGTTCATCACTTCAAGCTGATTAGTTGCACAGGTGGCGGAAGATAGGAAGAGAGACAGTAACTGAATGGTGAGGAAAAACATCTGGTGTAACGTCAGCGCCATTGTTTACACCTGTCAGCTGTCTGGTGCCTCGCTCAAGTCCAGCAGATAGGAGTGTTGGAGGCTGGGCCTTTGCAACGGCGCCTCTTTACATGATGGTTTATTTTCACAACGCCTGTGCAGCAAACTCCTAAATTTTCCCATATCTTCTGAGGGAATTCTTTCTTTCTCATTTATACTGTGCGGCATGAATATATTTCTTTCTTTTTTTCACTTTTTTGGTAGAGTCCCTTGATAGAGAGTACCGACCTTAAGGCCCCCATCCACGATGCGATCTGGTCGGACAGATCTGGTCTGACAGATCTGGTCGGACGGATTCCATGCCCACTAACGATCCGACCGCACCTCACGATCAGGTTAGTTGGTAACAGATAGTTGTGTGGTGCGGTTGGAGTGATGGCGCAGGAACTACTACTACTGGGAACCGCCGCTGTGGTTTTAACGGACACCAAAAAGAGGAAACATAACAAATGGAGTAAAAACTGGTTATTAAAGAGACATATATCCTTCCCCCTTCACTACATTAGTATCACTACCAGTATCGCGTCACTATCTCCTTCACCACTTTAATTACAGTCATCATCATTATCGTCACCACCACCATGTTTATGTTTATAGCCTACTGCCACTATCCTATGTCCTTGATTGTTACTCCCACTATCTTACAACAAGTTCCTACTCACACTATCCTATCACCACGTAGCCTACCATCACGGCTAACGTCCAGTTTGGACACTGTTGTAAAGTCTGAGATTTGTTTCATGAATAAAACTATACGAAGAGAATGGGCCTACCTTTACTAGCCTAATACATTACTTACCTCGTCCATATTGGTCGCCGATTTCCTCGGTGTTTCTTGGTCTTTTAAGAAGAGAAGCAAGCTGTAGTACCACAGTTGAGGAGAATAGACTTCGTCAGCACTGGCACCAGATCTTTTAGACTCAGATATCTTCTTCATTTCTTTCCGGAAGACACTTCTCATATTGTTTATTCTTTTCTTGACAGTTTCAATGGTAGCATCACTGTCTCTCTCCTTTAATTTTTCTAACAATAGTTCGTATGCTTCATTTTTCTTTTGCTTATTTACATAATCTCTGCTTTTTATCTTCCATAGACACTCCTTTTCTCTATATCGCGGACGCAACTGACGCCTAATCTTACGATCACCACACTAAGGCCGGCCCTAGACGTAACTGTTTATCTGAACGATATAACTGATCAGATAAATCGTTAAGATAAAACTGACGTGTAGGGGGAAATTTGCGCAGATTTTGATCGTTTCAGATGAACTGATCGAGCGGCATGAACAGTTGAATCATTCAAACTTTTTATCTGAACGATCTAATGATTGTTTTCCTTTCAGATGAAAATCTCACGTGTAGGGGGAAAACTGTACAGATTATCAGTCTATTTGTGACTTAAATAAAGTGTGCACGCCTTTTCCAGCTTTTCAGAAATACTTCATTATGAATCGCAAAACATTGGAGGAGTTTATTGACATTTACCAAACCGAAGAGTGTTTATGGAAAGTTAAGTGCAAAGAGTATCATAACCGTGACAAAAGAAACGCAGCATATGGAAAATTAATTGAAAAGTTAAGAGAAACAACACCTGATGCTGACCGTGATATGGTTGTCAAAAAAATCAATAACTTACGCACCACATATAGAAAAGAGTTGAAGAAAGTGCAGGCTTCCAAGAAATCTGGAGCAGGAGCATATGATGTTTATGTTCCAAAACTGTGGTATTTTGAAAATCTTGCCTTTCTGTGGTGTGGAAGCGATGAAAATTGTAACGATATATCGGAATGGTGTAGGGGCAGCGACGTCAGATGGCTTGCAACGATTTTTATCTGATCAGTTATATCGTTCAGATAAACAGTTACGTCTAGGGCCGGCCTAACGGTGCGATCTGGTCTGATCAGACCGGGTCGGACGATCTGAAAACCAAACACTGCTAGGTCGCCATCCGACCTGCCGTCAGACCTCCGGACAGACCAAAATCAGGCCATCCACGATCCAATCTGATCGCATCCAACCAGATCTGTCCGACCAGATCGCATCGTGGATGGGGGCCTTTAGAGGAGGAATACATGGAGTAGCCCTCAGCGGACGCCGCTCTTCACTGTGAGGTGAAACATATGTGGGTAGAGGTGGCCGGAGCTTAGCCGGTGGCCTTGCCAGCAAGTCCACTTATAACATTGGCTTTCTCGCTCCCATATCGTCGGAGTAATAGGCTTGTCTGCCTTATTTCTTCCACATATCATATGGTTTTACTTATTCAACTGCTGCAGTATATACACTAAGGATGTATGTATAGGTTTTCATAGAAAAAACACCAGCATTTCCTTGTCTTTATTCCATAGAGGCTGAGATGAAATGTTCCACACCCGCCTTGATCCCTCACACTTCCTCTGTATAGTATTCATTATATATTGATCATGGCCTTACTTTTAATGTAGAAGGATGTACAGCCTTCTATGTAGAGCGTCTCAGATGTGATCAAAACTCACTACGAGAAAACAGAAGGAAGTATTGGGGCAGAAAGGAGAAAAAACTTACCCATGCGCAAATAATAGTCTATATTTGACTTGACGTCAACCAACCGTGTTACACAATCATGCATGTCATTGTTAGAGGTATATTAACCAGTAAATGGAGAAAATGCAATATACGATCAGGCACCAATTACTGAGAGGGGTTGGTTACATGTTTTTAGAGAGAAATGGCTGTGGAGTGGTGGAGATGTCTTGCTCACCAGAGATGAAAAGACTTACAAGAGTGGAATAAATAATACAAGAAAACTCCTGCAAGAGAGAGAGAGAGAGAGAGAGAGAGAGAGAGAGAGAGAGAGAGAGAGAGAGAGAGAGAGAGAGAGAGAGAGAGAGAGAGAGAGAGAGAGAGAGAGAGAGAGAGAGAGAGAGAGAGAATTACATAGCTAACCAGACCACACAGACCCTAAGGCCTAAACTAGGTGGTCTGTCCTAAACCTAAGTGACAGTTGTTATGCGCCCACCACGGCGTTGAAACTGACCTAGTGAACATTTAGATGGAGGAGATAGCGGTCAAGATTATTCTTAAACGATGCAATCGAGTTACACTGCACCACTGATGGAGGTCTGTTCCAATCTCGAACGACAGCATTAGTGAAGAAGAATTTTGTGCAATCTGAATGACCTTGTCTGCATTTGAGTTTAGCGCCATTATTTCTCGTTCGCGTCGAATCATCCATCACAAACAGCTTGGTCGGATCCACGTTGGTAAAATCGTTAAGTATTTTAAAGCACACGATCAGTTTTCCTCTGAGGCGGCGTTTTTCAAGAGAAAACAGGTCTCGATGTGACAGCCTTTCCTCGTATAGCGTTTGTTTCATAATGAAGGAATCATCTTAATATTGGTTGCTCTACGCTGAACACCTTCTAATTTAGCAATGTCTTTCGCATGGTGTGGAGACCAAAACTGCACGGCATACTCCAAATGAGGTCTGACGAAACTATTATACAAGAAGAGATTTACATAGAAAATCAGACCACACAGACCCCATGGTCCAGACTAGGTGGTCTTTCCTTAAACCTAAGTGATTCTGCATTAATCAGAAGGCTCCAAAACGTTGCATTTCAACTCTAGTTGATATTAAGTTGAAGGAAGTGGCGGTCGAGCTTGTTTTTTAAGGAGTCAATCGTGTTACACTGGACCACTGACGGTGGGAGCTTATTCCATTCTCGCACGGCAACGTTGGTGAAGAAAAATTTGTCCACAGTTGAGTTTTACGCCATTGTTCCTCGTACGCAAAGTGTCATCGATCATAAACAATGTTGATCTGTCTACATTCGTGAAACCATTAAGTATTTTAAAACATTCGAGAGAGAGAGAGAGAGAGAGAGAGAGAGAGAGAGAGAGAGAGAGAGAGAGAGAGAGAGAGAGAGAGAGAGAGAGAGAGAGAGAGAGAGAGAGAGAGAGAGAGAGATGAGGGGGAATGAGAATGAGAGAGAGGTAATGAGAATGATAATGAGAGAGAGAGAGAGAGAGAGAGAGAGAGACTAATGAGAATTAGAGAATAATAAGAATGAGAGAGAATGTGAATGAATGAATGAGGGAGACTCGTTATGAGAGAGAGGTAATGAGATTATGAGAATGAGAGAATGTGAGAGAAAGAATGAGAAAGGAAGAGTGTGAAGGAAAGAGAGAGAGAGAGAGAGAGAGAGAGAGAGAGAGAGAGAGAGAGAGAGAGAGAGAGAGAGAGAGAGAGAGAGAGAGAGAGAGAGAGAGAGAGAGACTATTTATAGTTTTATACGAAGCAACAAATATTTAAGCTGACTACAACAGACCCCTCAGCCTATATGTGGCATCACTGTGTCCTTGCAACAAAGAATCCACACACCGTGGGTTATAGGTGGAGAGTGTAGGTGGGCAGGACCAATGATAAAGGAAGAGTATTCTATCCTTGGGGAGGATGTTGCTCTTTACGCTTGTCACCCTTACCTGAGTAAAGCCAACGCAATCATATTTCCAAGTTTCATAACTTTCTTCCACCTCTTCTGTCACCCGCCCCTGTGAAAACACCCTTGGCCTTGGTGATACTGCCAAATCATAGGCTGTGTAATCGTGAGGGTGGAAGGTTAGTATTATGTCTTCATCCTATTTTATTGTTTACATACTTGCTGCTTTACAAAATACAAACAAATTACTCTCATTTACTCATTTACTCTCGTTTGCCAGTGGTTACTTATGTGTAAAGGTTTGGTCATCTTTTGTTTTTGTTTTGTTATAGGAATTAGTAGTGATGTCAGCAAGTTCGCAGAGGATACCAAGATCGGTAGAGTAATCCAATCAGACAGGGACGCTACCGTTCTCCAGGATGAGCTTGACATACTATATGATTGGGCGGGGAAGTGGCAGATGGAATTCAATGTCGGGAAGTGTAGCATTCTGAGTGTAGGTAGGAATAACCCCTCACACAATTACTCCTTAAATGACACTCTTCTAAGTAGGTCTGGGCGTGAGAGAGACTAAGGAGTCCTAGTGAGTGCTGACCTCCGTCCTAGGGCTCAATGCATTCAGGCTAAAAATCGGGCCAAAAGAGTACTTGGTTTCATCTCAAGGAGCGTAAGCAATTGGAGCGCTGAAGTCATCATCAAACTTTACTTAGCACTAGTTAGACCTCATCTCGATTATGCAGTTCAGTTCTGGTCCCCCTACTATAGAATGGATATCAAAATGTTAGAATCTGTACAGAGGAGGATGACAAAGATGATTCAGGGGGTGAGAAACTTCCCTTATGAAGACAGGCTGAAGCAGTTAAATCTACACGCGCAAGAAAGGCGAAGGTTGCGAGGAGACGTGATCAAAGTCTATAAATGGATGAAGGGCTTTAATAAAGGGGATGTCAATAAGATTTTGATAGTTAAAGAGCCGGGTAGGACGCGTAGCAATGGTTTTAAGTTAGACAAATTCAGATTTAACAAAGACATAGGCAAGAATTGGTTCACCAATAGAGTGGTGGACGAATGGAACAGGCTTGGGGGCCATGTTGTGGGTGCCAATACCATAGATACATTCAAGAAGAGGTTAGATAAAGCCATGGATGGTGAGGTAAGGTGGGGTTGAGTGTACAGGAGCTGCCTTGTATAGGCCAACCGGTCTCTTGCAGACTCTTTACGTTCTTATGTTCTTATGTTCTTATGTGCTCGTACTTCGATCCGTTACTCTTATCTGCGGTATCATTGTTTATTTATCATTTTTTTTCCACAACTAGCGTGTGAAAACATTCACCATCATTCTTTCCGGCGGTTGAATAATGAAAAGCATAGAGGTAAAAGATCACCTTGGTGGTGCCCATCCAATGGTGACTCTCCACAAACATGGCGACGTATAGTTGAGTAGCGTAACTATATATATATTCTACACTATTCGTAACTATATATATTCTATATTCTATATATGTATATATATATATATATATATATATATATATATATATATATATATATATATATTTATATATATATATATATATATATATATATATATATATATTACTTATGAATGAAGGTGTGAGGTAAGATAATATCACACATTATTGAAACATTCACATACTTGTGTAAAAAGATATTTAACAAAGGAAATGCTTGATAATGCTCTACTTCAGTCACACGTATAGGCTTCTTCCTCCACCCCTCCTCTCTTACATCGCCCTGCTTCAAAATTTATGAATGTTGAGCTTGAAAATGTATTGGATGTACATGAAAGACTATATGTTATTGATATCATTTGATTTAGGGACACTTACAAAGCGTACATTTATTCATTGTAAAATTACCGCGTAGCACCTCAGGAGCAGTGTACTAAGTATACCTTCCCGAAATCAGTGGCTGTTATAGGCATAAATTCCTTTGCTATAGATTTTGAATAAATATGTAAGTTAATGCGACATTCTTTTGGTTCGTATCTTCTTGCAGCTCAGGTGTAATTCATCGTAGTTAGGCAACTTCACTATGGTCTGATTTCGATTCTAGTGTTGGTAATGGCCGGCGAGAAGCCAGTTTAGTTAACCTGTCGAACCTCGTCGTTCACTTCTCAATGAGTTTTAAAATGGAAGGGAGGATTTCTGAGAATACATTTTGCTGCAAACAAACAAATAAAACCTTCGTGTGTGCATCTAGAGAGTGCCAATTGTATGACCTATTAACTCATGCTCATCCGTTAAATTATAAACAAATAAAGAATAAAAAAGCAATGCCCCGGCCCCTTTGTACTGGCAAACGTTTCCCTGCTCTGTGAGTTATTTTCTACCTCCTTTTGGATGTGTGGGTACAGCATGGATAAGCTTGTACTTAATGCCACATAGGAACAATACATTCAGTATGTATTCTAAATGCAAGTTTTGTGTGTTGTTCCTTATAACAGAAAATTACTAAGCTCAGAAACAGACTGCAAGGTAAGGAGCGAGAGACGCAACACGTTAGTGATGAGGATATATTACCAAGTGTGAGGCACCGAATGAGGAACCATACCTTTTTAGTCCACCTCAAAGATATGAACATTTAGTGAGGACGGGCACAGAGCATGGTTGGCAAAGTCACTTCGATGCTGGGCGGAAGAGCCGGCCTCCGTTTATCTGACTTTCCTCTCGGTACTTGACACACTGGCAGGAGGGGTAAAGTTCACTTATTATCTTTGTGTCGCTTAATACCTAAGGGCTCACCAACGTGACTCAGCTCGGCTAACCATTCATAGCGTCCCTATATATAATGCCGCTGCCACAACAACGAATGCTATATGTTGGTAGGCAGCCTCCGCGCGAGGAGGAACACAAGATCAGACACCACAAGACAAGGTGAGCCCCATCCCCGACATTACGTTCTTCATCGACTCCCGCTAAATTTGGATAGCTGTCTACACCTTTCACTTGCCGCTCACACAACTCGGTTGCTTGATCATTAGAGTTTCATAGGTATCATAATTTGATTGTTTTCATGTTACCGAGGGCGGCTGGTGGGGAAAAGTCTGAATAAGAATATAAGAAGGCCAATAGTCCTATGCAAAGCAATTCCTGCAAACCGAACCCCATCTGAAATTCAATATATTTATATAATTGTTCTATCCATGAAGTTATCTAACCTCTTCTTGAATGTATGTATCGTGATGGCACTCAGAACATGACTGCCAAACCCGTTCCACTCATCCACCATTTTATTGGTAAACCAATTTTTTCCAATGTACTTGAATCTAAATTTATCCAACTGAAAGCGTGTCCTATCCGACTCTCTTACCACCAAAACCTTATTATCATCCCCTTTATTAAAGCACTTCATCCATTATGTTGAACTCATTCGTTGTTGCTGAAAATACCACAGCAGCGGCTCATTTGAATTTCTTCTCACATATTTCCTCGTAATGCGTTTCCTGTCACTCCTCTTGTATTCACCTGGAAAAGTGATTCAAATAATCGACTTTTTTCCCTTCCTTTTCAAGTTATTTATTTTTCATTCCGTTATGCAGACATTATTATTAACTGTTACATTTCATTTCAAAAGCAGTTTAGATCTTTTAGGCGTTTTGTAATGCATTATTTTTTGTAACTTTTCTTCCTCTGCAGCAGCGCTTGGATCGTTGTCGAAATGAAGCGGTGGGCAGGTCGTGTGGCACTAGTGACGGGGGCCAGCGCGGGGATCGGTGCCAGCGTGGCTCGAAGGCTGGTGGCTGAAGGCATGAAGGTCGTGGCCGTTGCTCGTAGGATTGATAGATTGCAGGTAACATTAACTATTGTGTTTTCCCCAGAAATTATTTGTCATACCCTGTTGCTACGGCCAGATTAGGAAGGCTGGAGCATCCTCAACTTTTGATAAGAGGCTGCATAACTGACTGAAAACCTGTAAGCTTAAATTATCTTTACAATATTTGCTCAGATATCCGACATGACCACGACAACACCTGCAGCAATAATCACACATGAACACGTATATTGTTTATAATATATTCCATTTTGCACATACATGTTTGAAAAATACTGTAAACATAATGATAATTGACAATTTGTCACTAACTATTTATGTTATTTCCGCATATATTCTTACTGTATAATTTCAGGGAGGGAGGCAGACTCCTTTATCTTTTTCTTTTCTCCTTATTGACTACAGGCAATGGGGAACGAGCTCAAGGGTAAGCCGGGCACGCTAATCCCCATTAAGTGTGACCTCACCAAGGACGATCAGGTGTTGAGCATGTTCGCACAGATCAAACGGGACCTGGGGGGCGTCGACGTCTGTGTCAACAATGCAGGATTTTGTATTCCTAACGATCTGCTGAGTAAGTGAGCGCTGCTCGAAGGCTTAGCTGTGCAAGGCTTGGCGGTATCGTTGCTCACACTTATGTTTTTAATGTGACATGTCCTAAAAGTTGTATTCCCCGATCATCTGCTATGCTGGTTACGCTGATGTCTTGTCTAGAGTTATATTTATCACAGACTTCTAGCCTCTATTTCTCATTCCGAGATGCTGACGCATCCCCCTCCCACCCTGACCTTGTGAGTCCCGGTGGCCGACTCGCCGAACACCTCATCCCTCTCACATCCTTCCTTCTGCTTACGCCCGTTCTCTTGTGGTGCCCCAGAGGGAAGCCCCAAGGAGTGGCGTGATATGCTGGACCTCAACGTAGTGGCTCTGTGCCTGTGCACGCGGGAGGCCGTGGCCTCCATGCGGGAACGCGGCGTTGACGACGGACACATATTTCACATCAACAGGTGAGTGTGTGGTGGTGATACTGCATGCAAGTCACAGTTCCTTGGAATGCAGTGTAGACATGCAACGCTCAATTTAATTTTACCAGCCACTGACACACTGACGCAGCAGACCAAGAGGTGAACCGCTCCGGTAGCTCAATCGGTTAGAGCGCCGCGCTGCAAGGCTTCACGGCCAAACAGGCTGCGGTTCGAGCCCCGCTCAGGCCGGATTCTTTCTGTTGGCTATACTCTAGCTCACCCAAACGTGCGGCTGTGACGTAGGTCTCTAGGGAACAAGCGGGAGTACAGTGTTGACACGTTTTTAACCCCACGTTGGTTGCCTCTCTCTCTCTCTCTCTCTCTCTCTCTCTCTCTCTCTCTCTCTCTCTCTCTCTCTCTCTCTCTCTCTCTCTCTCTCTCTCTCTCTCTCTCTCTCTCTCTCCACCTTTGCTGTACTGTACTGTACTGCTGTACTGACACGTAGATTAGATTAGATGGTAGAAACAACAAACAGCCTAGATAGGACCAAGAGGTCTGTTGCTGTTTGCTTTTCCTTTGTATCCTCTCTCTCTCTCTCTCTCTCTCTCTCTCTCTCTCTCTCTCTCTCTCTCTCTCTCTCTCTCTCTCTCTCTCTCTCTCTCTCTCTCTCTCTCTCTCTCTCTCTCTCTCGTTTATTCAACCTGATTTATTATGTTATAATACAGAAATTGTGGGAAATGATACGAACAAGAAATCTCTCCACCTGTGTGGATGCCGGGCTTATTTTAACGTACATTCCTTCACGATACAGTCTAAATATAATTGTGAAACTACTTACCCATCTCAAAACGTAAGGGAAACTCAATAATAAGTATGGCATTTTTTTTTAGCACCACTGTAAAATACGTATGCCACGTTTCTTTATATGCTTTTAAATATCTTATCCATAATAAGTTCACTGTTCTTTCATACGTTATAATACTAAGATTAAATGTGTATGCATATTTGCCGATCATATTTGCCATGGTTTTACTTATATTAGAACATTTCTACATCGATGGATAGGAGACGCGCGGCAGCGCTGTACAAGGGATCCCGTACGCTGAACCCGCCCACAACCGCACGTTTAGTTGAGTCGGAGTATAGGAGTGGTTACTGTCTCCCCTTCGGCAAGGGGGATGGGGTGTGTGGGGTGTGAGGTCCTGGCAGTACCCAGAGATCAGCAATAATGAGCACTTGCTCACGTCGTGAGGGTACCTACTGGCGAAAGCGAGTCCAACTCGTGATCAGGCCGTGGTGAATTACACACACACACACACACACACACACACACACACACACACACACACACACACACACACTCAGCTCAAACTCTACTAACTATGTAAAATTCTTTGACTACTTGAACTCTAAAGTGGAGCACATCTTGACCCACTCTCCCTTCGCTGAAATCGTCATCTTAGGAGATTTCAATGTTCACTACCAGCTTTGGCTTTCATCCTCTTTCACTCACCAGCCTGGTGAACAAGCTTACAACTTTACTATACTCAATGATCTAGAACAGTTGATTCAGTACCCCACACGTATTCCCGACCGTCTTGGAGACAGCCCAACATACTAGACCAGCAGAAGGGTTAGAGGTATACCTCTAACCCTTCTGCTTACTCCGTCAAACTGTTCTCTCCGTTGGGCTCCTCCGATCACAACCTCATTTTTGTATCCTGTCCTATCGCTCCTGTACAGCCTCAGGACCAACCGAAGAGGCGATGCTTCTGGCATTTTGCTTCCGCTCGGTGGGACGACCTGAGGATGTACTTTTCCGATTTTCCGTGGAATGACTACTGCTTCCAGGAGAACGACCCCTCTGTGTGTGCCCGGCGCATCACAGAGGCGATTGTCTCTGGAATGGAGGCACACATTCCACGTAATTTCTCTTCTCCTCATGCTAAAAAGCCTTGGTTTAATCAATCTTGTTCTCGTGGTATTAAAGATAGAGATGCAGCTCACAAAAGGTACCAGAGCCTTCGCACTCCTGCTAACCATGATCCTTACATTTCTGCCCGGAATCATGGCAAATCTATTCTTCGACTTACCAAAAGCTCTTTCATCGATAGTAAATGTCAAAACCTTGCTTTTTCTAATTATTCCAGAGACTTCTGGCACCTAGCCAAAAATATCTACTCCAATTTCACTTCTTCATCTTTCCCTCCTCTCCTTAACCCTGACGACAGCACCGCTGTCTCATCTATCTCTTAGGCTGAACTCCTCTCAAACTTTCTGCAAAAACTCCACTCTGGACGATTCTGGGCACATTCCTCCTACTCAACCCTCCTCTGACTTCTTTATGCCTGTTAAAATTCTTAAGAATAATGTTTTCTATGCCCTCTCTGGCCTCAACTCTCAGAAGGCTTATGGACCTGATGGAGTGCCTCCTATTGTCCTTAAAAACTGTGCTTCCGTGCTAACACCCTGCCTGGTCAAACTCTTTCGCCTCTGCCTATCAGTATCTACCTTTCCTGCCTGGTGGAAGTACGCCTTCATACAGCCTGTGTCTAAGAGGGGTGACCGTTCCAATCCCTCAAACTACCGCCCTATAGCTTTACTTTCCTGTCTATCTAAAGCTTTTGAATCAATCCTTAACCGGAAGATTCAAAAGCACCTTTCCACTTCTGAACTTCTATCTGATTGCCATGCAGTATGGGTTCCGCTAGGGGCGTTCTACTGGCGATCTTCTTGCTCTATTAACTGACTCTTGGTCATCCTCTCTTTGCCGTTTCGATGAAATTTTCTAATTTGCGCTAGACATATCGAAAGCTTTCGATAGTCCGGCACAACTCTTTGCTCTCTAAACTGCCCTCATACGGATTCTGTCCTTTTCTCTGTTCCTTTATCTCCAGTTTCCTTTCCGGCCGTTCTATCTCTGCTGTGGTGTCCCACAGGGCTCTGTCCTATCACCCACTCTCTTCCTGTTATTCATCAATGATTTTCTTTCCATAACAAACTGTCCTATCCACTCATACGCTGACGACTCCACTGCATTATTCAAATTCTTTCAACAGAAGACCCTCTCAACAGAAATTGCAAGACTCCAGACTGGAGGCTGCAGAACGCTTAACCTCTGACTTTGCTATCATTTCCGACGGGGGTAAAAGGACCCTTGTGTCCTTCAATGCTTCAAAAACCCAATTTCTCCACCTATCAACTCGACACAATCTTCCAAACACCTATACCCTATTCTTCGACAACACTCAGCTGTCACCTTCTACACTAAACATCCTCGGTCTATCCCGCGGCCCCGCTGCACACGACTTTCTACTCAAGCTCATCCCTATACTGTCCAAACCCCTTATTCAAGAGTTAGCTAGCATCTCCATTCTTCCATCCCCTTCACTGGTAAACTCTGGAACAGCCTTCCTTCGTCTGTACTTCCTCCTGCCTATGACTTGAACTCTTTCAAGAAGAGTGTATTAAGACACCTCTCCATCCGAAATTGACCTCTGTTTTGGCCACTCTATACTTTTCGCTTTGTGGGAGCAACAGTTAGCCGGCTTTTTTCTACATTTTCTTTTTGTTGCCCTTGAGTTGCTCTCTGTGCTGTAAAAAAAAAAAAAAAAAAAAAAAAAAAAACCGGCATTCCCTCATTTCATGACACTGATATATCCCTCTTGCCCCAACAGCATTGGTGGTCATCGCGTGTCCAACAATACAAGCTTAAACTTCTACAGTGGTACCAAACACATGGTGACCATGCTCACCGAGGCCCTGCGGCGTGAACTGAAGACTAGCAACATCAGGATAACGGTGAGTTTCGTGTGTGTGTGTGTGTGTGTGTGTGTGTGTGTGTGTGTTCATATTTTATCTTTTTAATTTCATATTAAATTGTATTTACTATTATATAAGATTGTGCCAACCTCGTTATGTCAATAATCTTTTATAAACTTATCGTTTAAATCCTCAAACTTCTACATACTTCTAACAAACAAGATATCGTTGGTATAACATCCAAACAACTATTTTACCTCCGAAATGTAAACCACTGAGTGCCGGGAATCGAGCCCGAGCCACATTATTCGAAATTGTATACTGGCTCGGTCCCATACCCAGACCGACCTAGTCACGACCCTGGAAGGGCTTGGAGAATGACGCCATAAACAGTTTCTATGTAACAATTATATGAAATCAATATATTGTTGCCTTATTATTAACAACAGTGTGTGAGTAGCAATAGTCCGAAAAAAGAGAAATTGAAAAATACTTTTTGATGTATTTTCTTAAGCTTGAAGCCAAAGACATCTCTGTAAAAATGATGATGAAGGATGCAAAGATGATCTGTACCACTTTTGTTGTGAGGTATGCAATGTGCCGCTACTCTACCAAAGACAATACAATTATCATTCTTGCTCTCTACTATTGTATATAATTAGTCAATGCAGTAGTATTTGGCGTGCTATACATCAACATCAACAGCTCTACATTGACATTTTATATGGTTATGAGCAAAGTAGCATGTATGATTTTGATGATTCTAGGACCAAAGTACGTATGGAAATAGCTCGCATGCATAAAGTTCGTACGCAATTGTTCGTAAGCAAATGTTCGTAAGGGATAATGTTCATTTGAAAAAAGTACGTACGCAAAAGTTCGTACGCTGAAGTTCGTATGCAGATGTTCGTATGGTATAAAGTACGTATGTAAATTATTCGTAACGACAAAAGTTCGTCGGGACAGAAGTTCGTGTAGAAAAAGTTCGTATGGAAAAATTTCGTATGAAATTGTTTTTGAGCAAAAAGTTCGTACGCAAATTTGTGTCAGGGATAAAGTTCGTCTGACAAAAATACGGAAGTAAAAGTTCGTTCGCTAAAGTTCGTATGCAGATATTCCTATGGTATAAAGTACGTATGTAAAATATTCGTAATGACAAAAGTTCATCGGGACAAAAGTTCGTATAGAAAAAAAAATCATATGCAATTATTCGTACGCAAATGTTCGTCAGGGATAAAATTCTTGTGGGTAAAGTAGTACGTACGGAAAAAGTTCGTAAGCATGTTTGTATGGCAATAAGGGCCGCTTTCACAGTCGTTTTGTTTGTTTTCATCGTTACCTATGGCGCCGATCGACGCTATAGTTTTCCACGTGAAACTGGCCTATGGGGTAGTGGCGGCTGCAGGGTAAGCGAGAGGTGTTGAATGTGTGGTAAGGTGCCGGCCTAAGCGAACCCCGCAGCCGCCACTTCCCCATCGGCCAGTTTTAAGTGGAAATTCTATAGGGGCAATCGTCGCCATTGGTAACGATCAAAACGAACAAAACGACTGTGAAAGCGGCCCTAAGTCGCTATGGATACTTGCTACACGAAGTTTTTCTAAACGAATTTTTGTCCGAAACCCATGAAAAATTGGGGGGGGTCGCTAAGAGCCGACCCTGCTGACAACCACCACCACCATCACCACCGCCACCGACAACCAACATCATAACCTTGCCCTCTGCCGCCGCCGCCTTCCCGTTAACGCAAAATAATACACATTGAGCACACAGACATGATGAGCCACTGGCTCCAGGAATTATTTCAAGAATAAAGATCTTGTCGCCCAGTACCGCAGACTTTTTTTATTTTGTGTGTATTCTTAGCTATTCTGGTAAGTGTGTTTGTCTGTTTGTTTTGTTAAAAAGTTTCTTAATGGACGACTGTTTTTCACCACTGGGAGACCTTTTGGTCCCCCAGTTACGTTAAAAAAAAATGCACACACTCACACGCACACGCACACACACACATATATGTCTATATCTTTCTATCTATATCTATCTATCTACCTAACTATCTATCTATCTATCTATCTATCTATCTATCTATCTATATATATATATATATATATATATATATATATATATATATATATATATATATATATATATATATATATATATATATATATATATATATATATACGAACTATTTCCATACGTACTTTGGTCCTATAATCAAACGAACTTTATCCAACGAATTATTGCCATACGAAGTTTTTTTTTTATTCCATACGAACTTTGTCTCTGACGGATATTTGCGTACGAACAGTTGCGTACGAACATTTGCAAACGAACGTTTTCCATACGAACTTTTACGTATACGAACATTTTTCTAACGAACATTTGCACGACGAACATTTAAGCTTACGATTTTTTTCCATTACGAACTTTTGACACGATGAACTTTATACCCTACGTACTCTATCCTGGCGAACTTTAGGCAAACGAACTTTATCCTTCGAATTATTGCCAGACGAAGTTTTTCTATACGAACTTTTGTCCGGAACCCGATTTTGATATAGACTGGAATGTCCAATGTAGCAAGGGGCAAGAATTAGGCCTATACTTTTTATCTTCCCATGACAAATGTTATGCCTGATTCTTTATGGAATTATATATAGAAAGCATCATTTTTTAAAACCATATGTTTCAACTAGTAGTGTAATAGTAAGGTTGAAAAACGATGTGCTTCTATTTCATTTATTACAGACTATAACTTCATATATATATATATATATATATATATATATATATATATATATATATATATATATATATATATATATATATATATATATATATATATATATATATATATATATATATATATATATATATATATATATATATATATTAAGAGACTCCAGTGACATTCTCACATTCCCTGACTTATCTGCTTATAAATACTCATTTCACCTTACACACAGTGGAGTAACTGATGCACATGTGATTCTCAGTTCTACCCCAAGACAATGATAATATATTTTATAAAGGGATCAATAACTGACAGGAGTTGACCTAAGGCAATTTCTTTATTTATTTTTCTTTCTATCGCTCCCAAAATCTCAAGTTGGGGAATTATTATTACTAAATCTATATATACATTGAGTACTACAATGGTATTTACACAATAAACTCTACACTCACTATTAACAAACAAAGTACACTGACTGTTAAATATTCCACATTCTGATTATCTGACTGATTAGAAAATGTTAGAAAAAAGTTATGCCTCAGGGTCTGAAATGGTTTGTAGGTGGTTAGTGAGGCTGGGGTAATTAGGATGCACAAGTGGTTAGTGATGACGAACAAAGGATGGTGTAGATGTTAAGATGGATAGTGAAGATTGACTGAGTTAAGTGAAGATGTGTAAATGGGTGATGAAGTTGTGAAAAGTTACTCAATAAGTCTGTGGAAGTAGGTTAGATCTTTGTGGTGTAGTGAAGTTCTTGGCAGTCACTGAGTATACTAACAGGTCAAGATATGGTGACAAAATTATTTCTTGTGACAAACACATATGTCTTGATAACAATAATTAAGCTGAATAAACAGTATACATTTCTCAAGAGGTATAGTAGGTGCTCTATTTTACAATGACATATACAACCCTCCTGACTTATTATGCCTCTTCCATGGAACATGCCTGTTCACGGGAACCCAGGACCCAGAAACGGGTTACGCTAAATGGAAGAGGCATAATAAGTCAGGAGGGTTACATATGTCATTGTAAAATAGAGCGCCTACTATACCTCTTGAGAAATGTATACTGTTTATTCAACTTCCTTACTGTTATCAAGGCATATGTGTTTGTCACAACGCCGGTGAAGAAAAAAAAATAGTGCACCCTGAATGTATTTGTTTACACTTGTTTTGTGCCATTATTTTTCGTTCGAAATTTGTCATCGATCGTAAATAATTTGGATTTGCTCAGTTCCGTTAAACGTTTTAAACTGAGAAGAGATCGTTAGACATGATCAGAAGGTTCGATAAACATGAACTGTAACTACAATTGATATTGTTGTTAACCGGAATAAAAGTACCAATGGGGTAAGCGCTTCGTACCATATGTATGTGCCTGCTGCTGCACGTTTTAATAAGACCTTTCTGTTACTCTGCAGAGCATCAGCCCCGGCCTGGTGGAAACAGAGTTCGTCATAAGTTCGGGCTTCAGCGAGGAGATGTCCAAGCAAATATACAGTAAAATGCCAAGCATACAGGCAGACGACATCACCAACACGCTCATTCACGTGCTGTCTGCGCCACCTAATGTGCAGGTGGGTATTTTGCAAATGAATTCGCACAGCGCCTTTTGGTTTTAATTTTGAGCTCTGTATTATTAAAAGAAAAGAACACTCCTCATTTTTCTAAAGTTAACAGCCATAATCTAAGCTTTCCCTTACAAAGAGATGTCAATAGGCGCACCTAACATCACCAAAATGTGGGGTACAAACTTGGCAGAGGGACTGTTTTGGGGGGCTATTGAAGGTAACGGGCAAAAGAATAGCCTATCCGGATATTTTGTTTTTATTTATTAATGATCCACGAGACATCCTAGAGTTAAATCAAAGTATGTGCTTATCTTTGTATTCATTCATACACACACTGGTAATATTTCTGTGGGGTCTGATTCACTTATTAGAGTGAAATTCTATTGTGAAAAACAATAACAAATTCGTGTCACTGGTAAAAATGAAACTAATAATTTAAGTTTTGCCACACAAATAGATAAATATGAAAGCTCACTAACAGCGTCTTCCATTTAGCGTAAACTTTTTTTGGGTCGTGATGATCTGGTTAGTATATATAGATGATATGATATTTTTATTGATGGACTTGGATTGGCCCTATTTTGTTTGAAAAGCCGCGGCTATAAGTCACACTAAGTGACATCACCTGTTTTGTGCAGTAAAAATATTCTATTAAAAGGCGGTGGCTGAGTGGTTAGCGTGCTGGGCTCACATTCACCATGCCATGGACAACGTCGCTTCGAATCCCCACGCTACCACCCGGACACTAGAAGAAACCGTCCAGTGACTCAAGAATGAGTTCCGGGGGGCAGCATGAGCCAAGCATAACTGGCGCCATTATAAAAAAAATTGCCTGCGCCATGACGGGCTTGGGCCGACCATCTGGCCCCTGAAGAAAGCCTACCGGCGCTATAGGCGGGGGCGGGGATGTAAAAAAAGATAAAAAAATGATACCCGCAAAATGCTGCCCCGGGCCTCGAGGGTACAGAGTGGCGTATTTTCATATTATTGTTCTGTTGTTTATTCAGTGTTGTGCTCAAGAAAAAGAATACTCATATTTTAGTCAGTTTTTGGTTTTAAGGAATCTTTACGAAATACAATTATAACGTTACCTCCTCTACCTTAGGAAACGTCATGAATCCTGGATCGGCTATGGTGATGTAAGGTGCGCCTATTGTGTATAACCAACTCAAAAAACAACTACAACTACTAAATAGGTTTTCGGCTCGTTAAATTCCATATACAGTACAACTTCACTTCCAATAACTTTTCATTTGCCATTGAGAGCCATACTCTTACTAATAAAAATATATTGGATATTTTCCATAAGAACGGTTCATAGAAAGCTTGTAAGGAACGGGGTCCGGGATGTTGATACAGTTAGAATTAATGTCAAGATAATGGTCTTGAAAAGGAGAGCTTGTAATATGGGCCTAAATAAGGTTCAATCTGTGGCTGGAAACTTTGTGAACTGTGGCCCAGTTCATTCTTTGAAACAGATTCTGGGAAAATATCCTGAAAAAAAAGAAAAAAAAAAACAAGTTCATCGTTTTCAAGAAGAGTTGATTTGCCAGGAAAAGAGGGTAACATATGTTTGTCTCAACAGGTCCATGAAGTGATAGTAATTCCCACCAAGACAGACTGAGGGCTGTCAATGAGGCTGTGACCAGCTGGCTAACTGGCTTCTTGGCTAACTGTCTAGCTATGTATAGAAAGAAAACAAAATAAAATTACCTAAGTGTATTAATACCTTAGAGTCCCCCCCAAAAAAAACAAAAAAAAACCATGGAAGTGTTCTTGTAGCTATTAATTAATACGTTTACAATTTTACATTTACGTGGTTGGATATACAGGTTATAAACACTAATAAACATGATTACTTAAACTATAAATATACTGAGCGCCGTTTATTAACAGTCTGCCAGCTTTCTATTTGAGCTGCCTTTCGGTCAGTTTCTCGATGGAGGAATAACTCACGGCTGATCTTCTAATATAAAGTTAACTGGGTAATGTATCACCACAACAATCCATTCAAGTAAGCTTCTCAAACGTGCCGATCCAACTAGTTTGCGATGCGGGCCAAAAACCTGGACGTTATATAATTCTTGTTGTCAACTACTCCAGTGTTGAGTCCTGCAGTCTCCAGAGCCGCAACTTTCTTGTTTGCCACAAGGTAAGGTGTAGTTTTGCGACGTTGCCTATTCGTAATTCTTGATATATTTGAATCAAGCAAACTGAACACCTGTTGAAAGATCAATTTGGCGTATGCCCATGAGTATGCAATGATCGTTTCAAATCGGTTCAATGTATTCGGTACTTCCTTGAGGGCCATATGGAACTATGGGATACCTTTCAAACGTTAAACTCTCCAAGCTGCAAAGGAAAGCACTGAAGAACGTCCGAGGTCAAGGAGTATTTTTGCCTCAGAGAAGACGGTGAAAAGTCAAGTTTCCAATCTCGCTTGAAATCAGGACCAATATAGGTCTCTGTCACGTAGGACTAGAATTCAGCTCTCCTGAGGAGGAACAAGGGCTACCTTTGATTTTACCATGTCAATGTGTTGTTTCCATTTTAATTTATTATCGATGGTTATACCTAAAAATTTAAAATCAAGACTTTCATTTAATTATTTCATAATGATAATTCATTATTATTTTTTATAGATGTGTGGATCGGCAGAGTCGTGAGTGAACTAGAAACCATGAACTTAGTTTTGTTAATATTTAATGTTAATTTATTACTCATGATCCAATTTGATACATTAATAAGCTCAGTATTTAGTGTGTCTGTAATATTTTCAAGATTATGTCCCTGAATGAAAATTGTGGTATCGTCAGTAAATAAAAGGAATTTTAATTTATTGCCGCTATGAATTATATGTTATTAATATAAATTAAGAACAGAATCGGGCCAAGAATTGATCCCTGAGGCACACCACATGCAGTATTATTATATGGCGATGACACATTGTTAAACGATGTTACATGGTTTCCTGTGTGCTAAGTAACTCTTGAACCAATTATGCGCACTGCCACGAATTCCATAAACAAACAATTTATCTAATAGAAGCATTTTTGCATCCAAAGCATTGTAAATATTTTGACATAGATGGTGAACTTCTAATTCAGAAATCCAGAATACTTAGGACGGAAGCCATACTGAACAGAGGTGAGGAGTGAGTGTTTTGACAGGTAATCCATTAGTCTTACGGACATTATTTTTACAAAAATTTTGCTAAAGCTAGGTAAGATGAAGATTGGTCTGTAATTATGCGGAAATGAAGTCTCCCTTCTTAAAGAGTGGGACAATACGTGCTATCTGCAGGTGACTTGGAAAAGAACCCTCTTTAAAAGATGTATTTATTATATAAACTAAAAAGGGAGAAATTAGGTCACAACATTCCTTGATCATTTTAATATTAATATCATCATGTCCCGAGGAAGAGACTTTTATATTAAGAATGACAGACTTAACTTCTGGTATAATAGTGGGTCGTAAGTAGAAAGAAAATGGAATTGATTCGGGGAGATAAGTGGTAAAAGGTGTTTGGGTCTCTGGGATGCTCGTAGATAACGTGTTACCAATATTGCTGAAACAGTTATTAAAAGTGTTCGCTACATTCATATAATCTGTTACTGTATCACCATTGAATATAAAAGCTGAAGGAAGTTTGGCTTGTTTTTTACCGAGTAGACTTAAATTTTATGGTGGGCCAAGTCTTTTTGGAGTCCCCTCCGTCACCTGTTAATTTGTTTTTATAGTGATTTGCTTTGGCAGTTCTTATTATCGTTGTTAATTTATTTCTAAAGGATTTGAAAACGTTTTTATATGTAAGGGGCCACTTGGCATAAAGTTTTTGAAGTTTGTTACGGTGTTTAATTGAATTCTTAATAGCAGATGTAATGTAAAGCTTGCCTACATGCTTTTCTTTACTTGTTATAGTGTCCAACGGGAAGTGCTTGTAATACAGTTCAGTAAGTCTCGTTACGTACCTACTTGTCAAACAAATAATTTACTCCATAATCACAGGCATTTGAATATCAGGTAATATTCATTAAATCAGCTTTATTAAATGCACTTACTTTTTCATTGGATTTTTTTTTTTGTGAGTGGACAATGTTGTTTAATGAAAATGAACGAACAACATATATATATATATATATATATATATATATATATATATATATATATATATATATATATATATATATATATAGATATATATATATATATAGATAGATAGATAGATAGATAGAGAGAGAGAGAGAGAGAGAGAGAGAGAGAGAGAGAGAGAGAGAGAGAGAGAGAGAGAGAGAGAGAGAGAGAGAGAGAGAAAGGGTAAATTGTTAAATTGAGTACAAGGTAACTATATATTCGTATTTATGATGTCAAAGATGTTCTTTGCATTACACACACACACACACACACACACACACACGCAGAGAGAGAGAGAGAGAGAGAGAGAGAGAGAGAGAGAGAGAGCTCACCCAAACGTGCGGCTGGGACGTAGGTCTCTAAGGAATAAGCGAGAGTACAGTGCTGACACGTTTTTAACACCACGTTGGTTGCCTCTCTCTCTCTCTCTCTACCTTTGCTGTACTGTACTGTACTGCTGTACTGACGCGTAGATTAGATTAGATGGTAGAAACAACAAATAGCCTACATAGGACCAAGAGGTCTGTTGCTGTTTGCTTTTCCTTTGTATTCTTTTGTATTCTCTCTCTCTCTCTCTCTCTCTCTCTCTCTCTCTCTCTCTCTCGTTTATTCAACCTGATTTATTGTGTTATAATACAGAAATTGTGGGAAATTATACTAACAAAAAATCTCTCCACCTGTGTGGATGCCGGGAGTGTCTGGGTGATGCCCAGGAGTGTTACCGTCACAAGGATTTGAATGTTTTTTTTTCATCAGCTTATTTTAACGTACATTCCTCCACGATATAATCTAAATATAATTGTGAAACTACTTACCCATCTCAAAACGTAAGGGAAACTCAATAATAAGTATAGCATTTTTTTAGCAATACTGTAAAATATGTATGCCACGTTTCTTTATATGCTTATAAATATCTTATCCATAATAAGTTAACTGTTCTTTCATACGTTATAATACTATGATTAATTGTGTATGCATATTTGCTGATCATATTTTCCATGGTTTTACTTATATTAGAACATTTCTACATCGATGGCTAGGAGACGCGCGGCACCGCTGTACATGGGATCCCATACGCTGAACCCGCCCACAACCGCACGTTTAGTTGAGCCGGAGTTATAGGTAGTCAGCCAAGAAGCCAGTCAGCAACCTCGTTGGCAGCTCTCAATCCGCCTTCGTAGGAATCACTATCAATTCATGGACCTGTTAATGAAAACAATACATTACCCCCTAGTCCGGGCAAAATGCTCTACTTGATAATGATAAACACGTATATTGTTATTCAGGACATTTTAACAAGATTTGGTGGAAAGCAAGAAAGAAATCAGCCAATTTCGCAGGCTTTGGCTGTTCCAAGCTTAGATGAAATATGTAATAGACATTCATGCCTCGGATTAAGCTTAACATAACTAAAGGAACAATGTCCTCTTTTTGATGTTCCAGGGCTGATAACCAAAAATTGCTATGGGAGTCCAATTGCAAAATACCCACCTGCACATGTGGTGGTGCAGACAACACGTGGATGAGCATGTCGGTGACGTCATCCGACTGTATGCTTGGCATATTACTATAAAACTGCTTGGACATCTCTTCGCTGAAACCCGCATTTATGGCGAACTCCGTTTCCACCACACCGGGGCTGATGCTCTGAAGAGTAACAGGAGAGTCTAGACATGCATCAGCAAACTTTAACAAACCATAAACAAGGTGCTCCCATCACGGGTGCTTTGTTCTGGTTAAACATTATATCAATAGTAGTTATATGTTCATTTATGCATATCTGTGGTATAGTGGTTTTTCAGGGTACTGACAACAGTTTTAATTTTCAGTATGCTCCCTCCTTCTACATCCATCTTAAATTTCAGTGCGGTTTATATGTGCAACGATATCCTTTGCGCTCGTGCCCACGATCTATAGATTCTTCAGAATTTTCCACTATTTGGCTAAGACTTGATTGCCATTTTGTCACTAAATACGTCGGTGCTTTATATCTCGCACCTAATTCTACAAAGTGGAACAGAACTTGACGTTAGTTCGACCTAAATATGAAGGCAGTTTTTTTGGGGGGGGTCCTCCCCAAAGCGCTCCTCAATTCATCACCCTCACTTTCACATGTCAGCTATGTAGTATATTTGAAATTGTGTATTAAATATTCTGTATACATTAGATAATGCTACATAGTGCAATGAATGTGACGCTTTTTTAGAATAATGGCAATGAATTGTATAAATTTCTTAACACGTGACACAGACGTGACCTCCGACGTGTCAGCAATCAATACACCATCATGTCACTTCCTCCCTCACCTCTACGCACGATGACAGCTACTCCGATTCGCTCTCGTGTGCTCCACAGTCGAACTTCATCTCTCAGCGAGGGGGAAGGCTGGAGAAGGGTTCTAACGCTGTGGCCACGTACGGGACTCCACGAGGGGCCCCCGTTCAATCTGACATTTTTTCTGACTTCATAGCTGAGTCGGACTATAGCTCTCCCTTCGCTGAAATCTCCCTCTTATATTTCAGTGTTCTCCATCAGCTTTAGTTTTCAACCTCTATCACTGACCACCCTGGTGAACAAGCCTTCAACTTTGCTCTTCTTAATGATCTAGAATCTAGAGCAGTTGGTTCAATAAACTAATAGGTGTGTGTATAATTATAAACCCATAAAAAAAAACATCGATTTAACGGATATTTTGATTTACCGTATTTTTCCTGCACGCTTTAATCAGTTATATCGATGAACTACTGTGTATATATATATATATATATATATATATATATATATATATATATATATATATATATATATATATATATATATATATATATATATATATATATATAATACTATTTCAGCGCAAAATGTCGCGGGGAGGGGCGTCATTGCATAATGAAATACACCAACTTATAAATTTTTCCTTACCTTTTTACTTATAAGAAGAAAAAAAAAGAGGAAAAATCATAGAAAAAAAATTCAGGTCAACCACTTACAACCCCTTTGTAACCTCCCATTGAGAGGGGAGTATCAAGATACCTCTCTATCTGAAAATGACCTGTCGTTTGGCCACTTTTCTCTATTTTCTTTTATAGAAGCAGTATTTAGCGGGCTTTTTTGCTTCTATTTATTTTTGCTTCTGAGCTGCCTTCTTTACTGTAAAAAAAAAAAAAAAACATACATATATACCTATATACAATACGGCAACAATAAAATTCTTCAAGAAAAGCGAAAAAAAAAAATGGGTATTGGGCAAGGTGACACAATACATCTAAAAAAAATATTCATGGCTTGCTTATAGGTTGACAAGAAATCTGAGTAAAATAACATGGGACATCAAAATATATAAGACCTTGACACCCTTAGATTCGCAGATGACATATTATTAACACGCGAGTCTGGGAAAAAAAAAAAAAATGAATGAGCAACTTCAGTCTAGATGTAGACCTGATTATCACGAAGGTAATGCATAATGATCAGCTGGGAGGACAACAAATAATGATCGGGAACGAAGCACTTGAGAGTACAGGAAAATACATATCTAGGGCAATGAACCGCACAAAATAAATGATGAAGAAAAGAGGAATAAAATGTAGTGCTTTTGGTGAATAATTTTATGAGTAGCAATCTGCCAGAATCGCTGGAGAAAGACATGGAAGAGCAGTGTATTCTGCCGAAGCCAAATGGAGAGATAAATGTTAAGTATATCATGGAGAAAAAGGAAGAAAGCATCATAGGTTGGAGGCAATACAAAAGGTTAAAGATCATTGTTAGAACGATTAAAATCAAATGATTCTAAGCAAGTGATCATAATCCAGCATAATCACAGAAAAATCAAATATTAAAATATTTTTTGTGAGATATAATACTACTATTAATGCTACTGATAGTAATAATAAAATATATAACAACAACAACAATAATAATAATAATAATAATAATAATAATAATAATAATAATAATAATAATAATAATAATATGCAGAGCTTGCTATAGTCACGGTGTTCGAGTCTGGGGTGCGCATTATCGTGCCCTGGCAACCTGCCGGCACTCAGTATTTCCGATTTCGTTAATAATATATGATAGCCTACTGATAGGTACCGTAGAATGGGGTAAGTGGGCCCTTCCAGGGGTAAGTGGGCCCACTTTAAAAAAAAAAATTGTTAATAATTTTTGGTATATATTTTTCTTTTTAGGTTACAGCCATTAGAAAGTGGTACAATTAAGGAATGAACACACCAAATTTGAAGCCTCTACAGCCAACTGGTGGTTAGTTATATTTCATTATGTAAATTGATATATTTTGGAATTTTTCAGACAGGGAAATACAATTAACATGCAGGCATCGAAAAAATTATTTGACTGAACTGAAATTTTGACAAGGATCTACAAATATCCTAAGGTTGGTTTTACATAAATATTAGGTAGATTAAATAAATAGGCAGGAGTGTAGAGCCTCCAGGGCAAATGGACCCACCCCAACTCAAGTTTTGATTATTTTTACAGAAACTTTATGAATTGATATTGGCCTGCCTAAAGCCATGATTGGGGACAACCTAGCCTCTCACATGTCTGCTGACATTCTTGCCAAGTGTGAGGAGCATAACATCAAGTTCATGATGCTTCCTCCAAATAGCACACATCTCCTTCAGCCTTTAGATGTTTGTGTATATGGTCCCATGAAAAAGGCATGGTGAAAAATTTTAAAAGAATGGAAGTCTGGCCCTAATAAGCATTTCACCACCTTGCCAAAACAATGATTCCCATACCTTCTTCTGCAACTCTGCAATGGCATGCCCAACATGAGTGAATTACTTGTTAAGTCCTATGCAACCACAGGAATTCATCCTTTAGACAAATCACGAGTGCTGAAAAGGCTGCAGCACCAAGGTGAGTCACCAGCAACAAATTTGGTCAGTCCCTTGATCATTGATCACATAAAAGAATTGCGATATGCAGCAAACACAAAGCCAAATGCTGTTGTTAGGTCAAAAAGACTTTTGGTGTCACCTGGCAAAAGTGTTACTACTGCAGATGTCACGGTTCTAAGTCGACATGCAGCAGGTCCATCAAGAGCAGTACACCAGCTGCATCCTACTAAAAAACAATAAACAAGGTCACCAACACCTGATTCTAGTACCTCTGAGTACACTCTTTCTGACATTGAACCTATTGAGCCTGATGATGATGTTGTATGCGAGGCAGAGGGTACCAGCAATGCAGCTGAGACCATGTCATTAGAACAGGGTGATTATGTTCTGATCAGGTTCTCGACAAAAAAGCACCTATTCCATTATGTAGGAATAACGGAAAAAAGGATTTCCAGTGATATTTGGAGCCTCAATTACTTGAGAAACAAACACAGTGGTGACAGAAAGCACTTCTGCTTTGATAAACCTTTAAATCCTGATATTTTGGACACTAATTTACATGATATTAATAACAAATTACCCAAACCAACATTTGTAAAGAACAAAATGATGTTCTCTGCCTCTCTATTCACTGGAGTGATGGTGAGATAGGCACCTGATTTGTGCTTGAATGTGCTTTTATTTGGTGTCGGCCCACTTGCCCCAAAGCTTGGGGTAAGTGGGCCCGCCTGTTTGAACACATGTACCTCCATATATATGATATGCAAAAGGATTTCATTACTGTCACAGATAGTCATAGTTCTGTTCTACTTATTCAAGAACAAAAACTTTCAAAATGTCTGTTACTTTTAATTTGACATTGAGAAAAACTCTAAAAAGCGGGCCCACTTACCCCATTCTACAACAGATCTCAGCATCAATAATATGCAGACAAGTGTGACGAATAGTGTTAATTATTGTCGATTTTGTGGTTCAAATTAATAACACTGCCGCAGACAGCTGTTGTGTTGATTTATAGGATTTATAAGATATTATTTGTTAGAAAGCCCTGGCACTACCCTTCAACAAGAAAAGTAGTATCGTCAACTGACATAAAGTCGCCATATTTTTTCTTCTTTGCTATTATTCTTGTTATAATGGAGTCGTTAAGAGGAATTTCAGTGAATTAATTGTAAAATACAACTCTTGAACTATTCAATGAGCTTGGCACCACTCTGTTAAGTATATTTGAAAGGCCAAAGCTTAATTTCAATAACTTTTATTTGTAATTCATTATGATTTGCAGCTTAATTATAAATTACATAGATGAAAACGAATTAGTTAAGGCATGAATAACAAAAAAATGTTCTTGTATTAACATCACGTGTCTCTTGCAAGACATTCCCCTGATTTGAGGTTGAGATTCCCTCAGGAATTCTCCATGAATTATTTCAAATGCACGAAGGAGATGTGTCATGCAAGGTGATATGTCCTGTCCAAATCAATACAAAAGTTTGAAGATTCAAATATGCCGTGCCCAAAGATGTTACACGAGATCTAAACTCATTCGGGGAGGATACAGTCTAGGGATGGCAAATTTACAGCGCGATCAAATAATAGCAAAACACACACACACACACACACACACACACACACACACACACACACGACTCACCGTTATCCTGATGTTGCTATTCTTCAATTCGCGCCGCAGGGCTTCGGTGAGCATGGTCACCATGTGCTTGGTGCCACAGTAGAAGCTGAAACTCGCATTATTGGGCACACAATGACCGCCAAGGCTGTTGGGGCAAGAGAGAAATACCAATGTCACTAATATATATATATATATATATATATATATATATATATATATATATATATATATATATATATATATATATATATATATATATATATATATATCCCTTTCACACCCAGAGTATTTTTTTTCTTAAATCCAATAGTATTCACAATATATATAGTAAAAAATATACAGATTTGTCATATCTAGTAATCTGATTGATATTTCCAGTATCTTTTACATTATACCCGCTAATATTATGTGCCGAATTTGAAACAATGGGAATTCAGGCATGTGCTGAGCTCCGAATTGCTCTCTCTCTCTCTCTCTCTCTCTCTCTCTCTCTCTCTCTCTCTCTCTCTCTCTCTCTCTCTCTCTCTCTCTCTCTCTCTGCAATGTTTCTTAAATCATTTGAGTAACTGGAAATCTAAATTACAACTAAGAATACTTGATTTTATCAACGAGGAAAATGAACTTACATAGATTAGTATATATCAAATAATTCAATGAATCTAATATCTTAATGTATGATAGATCGATAAATCTGTGAGTAGTATATTAGAATTACAATTTTATATCATTATTCATCATTAATACATATCAAAGTAGGTTAGAATTACAATTTTAAATCATCATTTATCATTAATACAATGCTGACTAGAATTACAATTTTTTTTATCATTATTCACCATTAATTCATAGCAAAGTAGCTTAAAATTACAATTTAGTTTAGTAACAATTTTATATAATTATTCACCATTAATTCAAAAGTAGATTAGAATTATAAATTTATATCATTATTAAAAAATAATTCATAGCGAAGTCGGTTAGAATTATAATTTTGTCATTATTCACCATTAATTCATAGGAAAGTTGGTTAGAATTACGATCTTATATATTATTATTAGAATTATAGGATTATCAGATTAATTACAATTTTATATTTCTTTAAAGAACATCCTGATCTCCATAAACGATGTAACTTGATATATTATTGTCAACTAAAGCAATTCTTCAGCAACACTTCAGCCTTGAAGTTTTAAGACATTCATGATAAAGTTGATGTCATTTATTTATTTATTGCATTCCTATCTATGTTTAAAGGTGAGGTAGGCTATGGCTAATGGCACAAAAGCCGGAAAAACATTAGGTTTCAACGCGTCATTATATAGTATATTCTTTAGTTAGAATTTACGACGGTTATTATACACTCCAGGCATCACAGATACCGGTAAGTAAACAGGGTGAAGTCAGAATATTTGGATTTTGAGTGACAAAACAATACCGAAGGAACCTGTCCGTTTCCCCAGACCTGGTAGTTTTATACAGAGCTCCAGGTATCCTTCCCACCCACTGTGGCACTGGTTTGGTGAATTAAATTGAGCGTTGCATGCCTACACTGCACTCCAAGGAACTGTGACTTGCATGCAGTATCACCACCACACACTCACCTGTTGATGTGAAATATGTGTCCGTCGTCAACGCCGCGTTCCCGCATGGAGGCCACTGCCTCCCGCGTGCACAGGCACAGAGCCACTACGTTGAGGTCCAGCATTTCACGCCACTCCTTGGGGCTTCCCTCTGTGGCACCACAAGAGAACGGGCGTAAGCAGAAGGAAGGATGTGAGTGGGATGAGGTGTTCGGCGAGTCGGCCACCGGGACTCACAAGGTCAGGGTGGGAGGGGGATGCGTCAGCATCTCGGAATGAGAAATAGAGGCTAGAAGTCTATGATAAATATAACTCTAGACAAGACATCAGCGTAACCAGCATAGCAGATGATCGGGGAATACAACTTTTAGGACATGTCACATTAAAAACATAAGTGTGAGCAACGATACCGCCAAGCCTTGCACAGCTAAGCCTTCGAGCAGCGCTCACTTACTCAGCAGATCGTTAGGAATAGCAAATCCTGCATTGTTGACACAGACGTCGACGCCCCCCAGGTCCCGTTTGATCTGTGCGAACATGCTCAACACCTGATCGTCCTTGGTGAGGTCACACTTAATGGGGATTAGCGTGCCCGGCTTACCCTTGAGCTCGTTCCCCATTGCCTGTAGGCAATAAGGAGAAAAGAAATGATAAAGGAGTCTGCCTCCCTTCAACTCAGGAAACGTTACCTTAATTAATAACGGGAAGACAATACAAAATTGAAAATACACAGTAAGAATATATGAGGGAACGACATAGTGATAAGAATCTTTCTGTGCCTATTAGTGCACAGTATGTCACAAACATGTAGATGCGAAATGGAGTGGATTATAATCAGTATACGTGTGCATGTGTGATCAAGGCAGCATAAGTTGTCGTGGTCATGTCGGGTGTCTGAGCACGTACTGTATATTTTTTTTCGACCTATGGCGCCAGTTGGCTTTCTTGGTGGGGCCTGATGGTCGGTCCCAGCCCGTTATGGCACAGGTAAGTGTTTATAGAGGCGCCATCTTGCTTGGCTCATGCTGCCCCCCGGAGCTCATCTTTGAGCCCCTCTTTTTAGAGAAAATCTAGATTCCGGGTTCATAGGTGGTCTTCTGGACAGTATATGGATAGTCTTAGGCCACTCGGCGGTGACTGAAAACCCCAGCTGTGGTGGCGGCCAGCCGAAGTCCTCTTGAACGCGGTGCCGGCACGCTCCACTCAGCCACCGCCTCCACTCTCACAATCAGATATGCAACCTCTTATCAAAAGTTGAGGATGCTCCAGTTTTCCTAATCTGGCCGTAGCAACAGGGTATAACAAATAGTTTCTGAGGAAAACACATTAGTTAATGTTACCTGCAATCTATCAATCCTACGAGCGACGGCCACGACCTTCATGCCTTCAGCCACCAGCCTTCGAGCCACGCTGGTACCGATCCCCGCGCTGGCCCCCGTCACTAGTGCTACACGACCTGCCCACCGCTTCATTTTGACAACGATCCAAGCGCTGCTGCAGAGGAAGACATGTTACAAAAAATAATGCATTATAAAGCGCCAAGAAGATAAATTGCTTTTGAAATGAGAGTAACTGTTAATAGTCTCACTGAATAACGAAATGATAAATACCTTTTGAAAAGGAAAAGAAAAAAGTCGATTATTTGAATAACTTGAGCAGGTGAAAAATTGAGGAATGACATTAAATGTTATTACGAGAAAATATGCCAGTAGAAATGGCCCACTGCAATTATGAACATATAACAGAATGAAGAAAAGAAGACTTGCACCTGGTATTTTCAACTACGACAACGAATGCGTCCAACATAATGGATGAAGGGCTTTAATAAGGAGTCAAAAAGGTTTTGGTGGTAAAAGAACCGGGAAGGACACAGTTTCATTTGGACAAATTCAGATTAAACAAGGACATGGGCAAAAGTTGGTTTATCAATAGAGTGGTGGATGAGTGGAACAGGTTTGGGAGTCATGTTTTGAGTGCCAATATGATAAATACATACAAGTTAGATACATAAATGGATAGGGAGGCTATGTTGATTAGGTTTGCACGAGCTGCCTTTCATTGGCCTACTGGCCTTTTGGAGACTCCATATATTCTTATACAGACTTCCCCCCCCCCCCAGCCGCCCTAGGTAACATAACATAAACAATAATGCTTATGAAACACTGATGACCGAGCAATGGGTTGTGTGAGTGGCAGGTAAAAACAAGCAAAAGGTGTAGACAGATTTCAGTTTAGCGAGCCGATGAAGAGCGTAATGTCGGGGTGGGGACTTTCGGGGCTCTCACACATTCCCGGTCCCGGTCCCGATCGTCCCCGATGACTCCCGCGGGGCCTCCTTTCACCCATTTCTCTTCCTCCTTTTTTCATCTCTTTCCATCCTCTCCCTTCCTTCCTCACTCTCCTCCATCCCTCCCTCTCTCTTCCTCACTCTCTCTCTCTCTCTCTCTCTCTCTCTCTCTCTCTCTCTCTCTCTCTCTCTCTCTCTCTCTATATATATATATATATATATATATATATATATATATATATTCTCCCTTTCACCCATTCCTCTTCCTCCTTTATCTCATCTCCCTCTCTCTCTTCATCCCTCCCTCCTACCTGTTCCTCCTCGTTTTCCTCCTTCCTCCCTTGCTAATCCCCAGGTCAGACACAGGTGTTCACTCACGGCCTACCGCCGGTCTACCGCCGGTCTGCCGTGGGTGTCGGCGGCTGACCGCCGGTCGACCGGGCGCATCGCCGATATCTTTGAAAATTTTAAAGTTGACCGGCTGTGGTCGGCTGCGTCTACGGTCCTCAGGGTCGACCAGCGGTAGACCGGCGGTCTGCCGCCGACGATCCCCGATCTTACAGCCGGTCGACCGGCGACCGGCTTATCGGGAGCCATCGGGGACGGTCGCGACCGGGACCGGGAATGTGTGAGAGCCCCTTTAGTGTTATGAGCTTTATGTTCCGCTTCGAGGTGAACACTTTGCGCGAAGGCTGACCACCAACAAATAGAATTGATTGTTGTGGCAGCGGCCTTATATAGGAACGCTATGAATGGTTAGCCGAGCTGAATCACGTTGCCTGACCCCTCGGGTGTTAACCAAGCAGAAAAAAAAGAAAAAAAAAGATTGCATAGACGTAACCGATGACAAACGACAGCAATTTATTTCTCGTATGCAACGCTGCAACTATGTAAACAAAATCAAACAGGAGTAAAATACTACTGAATAATGAACTTCCCTTAACGAATACACAGCCTCTGACTTAGCAGTAAGACCAAGGCCAAGAGTTATCACAGGGGCGGGTGATAGGAGAGGTCGGTGAAAGTCATGATGAGACGATAAGACTTGTTATGTTGATTTCGCTTGGATAAGGGTGACAAGCGTATAAACTGCGTCCATCCCACCATCACACCCCCATCGTATACCTGAATAAGGCTTATCGCGTTGGCTTCGCTTGGGTAAGGATGACCGGCGTAAAGAACGTCACTCCTACTTATGTCGCAAGGATTGAGTTGCGGACTGGGCGGCATATTTTCCAAGTATAGCCTGGTATGAAGAAAATGTTAAAAACACAGATGAAATTATTGAAGAAAGTGGAAATAGGCACAAGCATTGAAAATATAAATGAAACGGGACATGATATTTTCCAATGCGTCTGCTACAACGACTCTGGAAACAACTAACAATACAACTATAACAAACGGTTGAGCCTAAAAAGTTTCCAGACGAAGCACGAAATACCGAAAAATAATCATGCAAACATACATCATCGGAAAAAGAATAATACCAACACACAGCATCCACTTTCAAACCCTCAAATCAACAAAATTATGGGCGAGTCTTATCTGAGGAGAATGAGACTCGTCCACACAAACACACAACATCGGAAATAGATGACACAAACACACAACACCGAAAATAGATGACACAACCACACAAAACCGGGAATAGATGACACAACCGCACAAAACCGGGAATAGATGACACAACCACACAAAACCGGGAATAGATGACACAACCACACGAAACCGGGAATGGATGACACAAACACACGAAACCGGGAATGGATGACACAAACATACAACATCGGTAATGGCTGACACAAACACAACAAACACTTCATCGCGGAAAATCTGATCGAATATAGTAGATAACGCAAATACAACATCGGATATAGATGACACAAACACACAGCATCGGAAATGGCTGACGCAAACGCAAAACCGTAATATGGAAGATACAAACACACCACCGAAAACAAATGACCCAAACACACAACGCCGGAAATAGATGACACAAAACATAACACTGGAAATGAATGACGGAAACACACAACACCGGAACTGAATGACACAAACAAACAACACAGAAAAGAGAAGAAAAAAAACCCAGCAAACACCTTTAAACCCTCACACCAACAAAATTTTGGGCGAGTCTTATCTTGGGAAAGTGGGGCTATTCCTAACAACACAAAGCAGGGATTCAACAGCTTTTGGGGTTCCAGTTCCGGGCCGGCCTCCGGTAGCCTCCTAATTTTCCCTAACGAGGGCCTTCCCACTTACTTTGGTGTCGTCAGCAAACTCCAGTAAGGAGGATTTCAGTCCTGTTTCTAGATTGTCGATGTATATAAAGAAAATGATTCCCAGCACTGGTATCCTTGCGGTACTCCACTAGTGATGACTGGAAGCCACTAGGAAACCTGCCCGTTGAGTGACACTCGTTTTCTATCGATAAGTGAATCTCTCATCCACGCAATCAGAGTGACTCCGATACACGCTGATAGTAGCTTCTAAAGGAATTGCTCTTGTGGTTCCTTGTCGAAGGCCTTCTGGAAGTCTAGATAAATAACATCACTGGGGATGTGGATATCCCAGTTTTCATATATAAATTCTAACAAGTTTGTTAAGCATTGGCGCTCGTTTCTGATACCGTGCTGGGTGTTGATATTATTGTCTTCTAGAGAACTGACAAGTCTATTTCTAATAATCTCAAGGATTTTGCCGGTTACTTATGTCAAACTTGTAGGCCTATTGAACCCTTCAAGTCCATGTGGGTCTGATGCTTGCCATGCACACGGTCCAGACATTTTTGCTCAAATTGCGAGGTTTCCCACATCAAATTACAAGAAAACTACCAAAGGAGTACAAATATAAAACGTGTCTTTGTTTACTTAAATACTTTGTTCAGGGTTATGCAAAAACAAGTAGCTTCCTAGATGCTGTACGTTGTTTCGTCACATACAGGTGATGAAACTATTGTTCTCCCCGTCGCGACCGGGAGTAATTAGCGTGTTCCCAAGCGTGCGCCCGGTTAGGACTTTGGCTTCTCATATCAGGCATATACACTACACTATAGTCGGTTCACCCGAGTCTGAAGTGTGCATTATAGTCATGTATCGGATATCCGCATCCGCGGAACATCCGCATAATTTTTCACATCCGCCTCCGCCTCCGCATTTCTGATAAATGAAACATCCGCATCCGCATCCGCACCACACAAAGAGGATGTTGCGGATATATTTTATTAATTACAGAGTCACAGACTTAGAGATCACAATGCAGACTACAGAGTACAGAGCTTGCAAAGTTGAAGAAAATGAATTAACGCATGTTAATTTTCTACTAAAATTACACCTATTCATTTCCTTTCAAATTTACACAACCTAATGTGTCAAGAAGTTTGCGGAAGGATAGAAGGAATTAAGGAGATAATTTTATATAGTAACTATGTAGCACGTATGTATCATGTAAATTTGTAAAACTATGTATGTATGTATTTAACTGTGTAACTGTATGTAGCCTACTGGACTCAGTGGGACACTCTTCGGATGGACAACGGGGTGTTGCAGCGACGCTGGGTCTCTCACGATGGTCTTGACCACTACTGGTCCACGGTGCTACCTATGAAGTCCCGGGAAGGCGTCTTGAAAGAAATTCAAGACAGCATCACCAGCGGACACCTTGGGGTGAAGAAGACACTGAGTCGCCTGTGCCAAAGGTTCTACTGGGTTGGCATGAGGAAGGACGTGGAAGAATGATGTCACGCGTGTGAGGTGTGCTGTGCAAAGAAAGGCCCCAAGAAGCGTCACCGTGCCTCATTGCAACTATACCAGGTTGGAGCCCCCATGGAACGGGTGGCAGTGGATATAGCAGGACCCTTGCCTCTGGCGACGAACGGAAATAGGTACATCTGCGTCACAATGGATTACTTCACCAAGTGGCCGGAAGCCCACGCCATCCTTGACCAGGAAGCCACTACCATCGCTAAGGTATTGGTGGAGGAGTTCTTCTGTCGCTTCGGTGTGCCTAACGAGCTCCATTCCGACCAGGGAAGGAATTTTGAGTCAACAGTCCTTGCTGAGTGCTGCAAGCTTCTGGGTATCAAGAAGACCCGGACCACCCCTCTGCACCCACAGTCGGATGGAATGGTGGAGAGGTTTAATTGGACGTTGGGCCAGGAGTTGGCCAAGCAGTGCAACAATGATCAGTCTTCATGGGATCAGAAGCTGCCTGCGCTCCTCATGGCCTATAGGTCTGCCGCCCACGAAACTACGGGGTATTCGCCGGCAAAGCTGATGTTTGTACGTGAGCTGCGATTGCCGGTGGACCTACTGACAGGAAGGCCTCCTGGGGAAAGCCTTCCGAGGGACGCCTCCAGTTTTGCCCGTCAGCTAGAGGAACGGCTGGAAGAGGTGCACCATCAAGTCCGTGGTGCCTTGAAGTTCTCCGGGGAGGCCATGAAGCACGGTTACAATATGAGGGCAAGCCACGTTGACTTCAAGGAAGGAGACCAAGTCTGGCTTTATAACCCGCAGAGGAAGAAAGGACAGTCTCCGAAGTTACAGAGCCCCTGGGAAGGCCCTTATACTGTGCTAGAACGCCTCTCCGACGTGACTTACCGAATCCGGAGAACGGAAAGGACCAAGCCGAAAGTTGTCCACGTAAACCGGCTATGGAGGTATCACGGTCCGGGAAACTACACCTGGAACAACTACAGACACCCAGCAGCCGACGAAAACGCAAGGGACGTCCAGGACCGAGAGGAGGTCGACGACGACATAGGTCTTCTGGACCTTTCAGCCGAGGGAGATAACCTCCCGGCTTCGGCAGATATTCCAGGGACACCCCAAGAAGCGGACGACGACGAGGCGCACCAGGAGACAGACGCGCAGGAGGCAGCGAACAGAAGACAAAGCCAACGCAGGCGTCCACGGCGATACGACGATTATTATGTTTTTGACTAATTTTCTTATGTTTGTATATAGTTAAGTGTGTGATCGGGACGATCACAATTAAGAGGGGGGAATAGTGTTGTGCTGGAAGCTTCCCCCGTGGTCTATGGGCCTCTGGAAGACTCTGAGAGGAGCAAATAGAGGGGCGGGGAGCAAGGCCCCGCCCGCGCCCCGCGGGGCTCGCGGCCAGGCGCCAGGCGGGAAGTGTTGCCAACTCGCACATATTTTTGCTACATGTTCTTGTATAATCTAATATATATATATATATATATATATATATATATATATATATATATATATATATATATATATATATATATATATATATATATATATATATATATATATATATATATATATATATATATATATATATATATATATATATATATATATATATATATATATATATATATATATATATATATATATATATATATATATATATATATATATATATATATATATATATATATATATATATATATATATATATATATATATATATATATATGAGAAGAGGGCGAGAGGAGTCAGTCCCAGTCATAGTAAGCTAGTGGTCAGTGAAGAGTCAGAGTGAATTGTACTACTAAGGAAGAATATTAAACTACAGAAGCTGTGCAAGGTGTTTACATATCTCCCTCCCACGGAGTCTCCTGACGGCGACACGGAACCCAAGTAACATGTCCGGCATAACAGGACAAACCGTGTGGCTGCAGGTTGCCGTTGTGCGATAATGCACACTTTAGACTCGGGTGAACCGACTATAGTGATTACTTAATCCCTGTCACACCCAAGATAAAGAGAATAGAAGGTAGGTTCACCAGGGGGGGGGGGGGGCGACGTACGGGTTCGTTCACACTACAAGCAGAGCAGGGCAGAACAGAGCAGAGCGGCGCGGGGGGGGGGGGTGAAGATTGCTCCCTCTTGCAAGAGGAAGCACGGGCCTTTGCCAAAGGCGGCCCGTAGCAGGGAGCCGACAGACCGACTCTATCGGCGATCGAAATCTAGCCGACCAAGTCGATCCGTCGACGAGGACTGCCGTGTCTCTTTGCGGCACGGTGGTGGTGGTGGTGGTGGTGAAGGAATTACCCCCTAAAAAGGGGGAACGGGCCTTTGTCGGTGCGACGGCCCGTCGCAGGGGGGAACCCGCCGCTGGCGTGCGGCGGGTGTGGGGAAGCCTCCGCCGCTGCCACAGCCACGAGTAAGAGCCGGCGAGCAGCGACGGAGGCACGGGCTCTCTGGGCAGGCGCCCAGCAGACACCCGTAGCTGACACGTGCGAGCAGCCGACTGGTCAACTTGACCACGGAGGGGTGGCCCTAAGCGAGGATGACCCCACGGGTCCACCTCGCCTCCGTAGAAGGGCCACCCCGCTGCTCGCCCGAGGAGTGCTGGCGTTCCACTGTTGCGGCGCGGTTAGGTGTTCACATATATATATGAGGGGTTTCACTGACGTCACACCGCTTTGCTTTTGTTTTGGGAGGGGCAACTGTCGGCTAATTTGGGAGGCAGGAGCGATTAGCTGAGCCCCTGCCCCCTGATGGTGGCTGGCCCGTGCCTCCCGTCTTCATGACACAGTCTAAGTGAATGTGCAAGTGGTCTGGACAGTGAGGCTGGGCTTCGTTATATAGCTATCCATTGGGCTGCCTGATGATGATGGACATACACTGTATACATTTGTTGTCGAACTTTAAGATGTATTTGATGATAGGAACGATGAATGCATGACTGATTTGGCCCCGGGCTTCCCCGGGCGGTGTTTGGTAGGAGCATGGGAACGTGGGGGGTTCGCAAAGGGCCCATTGACCTATGCTTGGCAGCCCCTGTCTATCTGCCGCGGGTGGCAGTGTGGCACCTGTCAGTGGCAGTGGTGGATGGGCCACTAGCACCCACACCCACACAGTGGTGGATGGACACTGACACACACAGTAATGGGTGGACGCTAACACCCACCCACCCACACAAAAATGGATACACTGGCAACCGCACCCACACAGTGATGGATGGGCCACTGGCACGCCCACCCACACAGTGGTGGATGGACGCTAGCACCCGCACCCACACATTGATAGATACAATAACACCCACACCCACACAGTGATAGATGGGCCACTGGTACTCACACGTACAGTGGTAGATGGACACTAACACCCACACCCACACAGTAATAGATGGACACTAACACACCCACCCATACAGTAAGAGATGGACACTAACATACCCACCCACACAGTAATGGATGGACGCTGGCACCCACACCCACACATTAATAGATGGACGCTAGCACACCCACCCACGCAGTAAGAAGTGGACACTAGCACACACTCACACAGTTTTGGGTGGACACTAGCACCCTCACCCACACAGTAATGGATGGGCAATAGCACACCCACCCACACGATAGCGGATGGACACTGACACCCACACCCACACAGTGATAGATGGGTCACTGGCACCCACCCACACAGTGATAGATGGGCCACTGGCACACCCACCCACACGGTGATGGATGGGGCACTAGCACCCACATCCACACAGTGGTGGATGGGCCGCTAGCACGCCCGCCCACACAGTAGTGGATGGGCCACTGGCACACCCACCCACACAGTAACGGATGGACACTAACACACCCACCCACACGGTAGTGGGTGGGCCGCTAACACAAGCACCAGCACAGCAGCATGGCCTGGAAAAGCTGAGGAGCTCTCTTGCGGTAAATATTTGCCTCCCAAAATGGCGGGCCTTTGCGGGCCAGCTGAGAAGTGATCAGCTGATCGCTGATGATGACGTCACGTGCAACCCCTCTATAAGCAGAGCAGGGCGACCTGCACAAGAATCATTCGCAGGCAACAGCCCGATAAACTCCTCGGTGTTTATCAGGAAGGATGATAAAAAATGTAACGATTTACAAAGGAACATTGAATTTCGTTGTTAAAGCCAAGTCCCATGGCTGTGTGGGTCGCTGATGATTGAGTATAGGATCAGAATATCACCAAATTAGCTTTTCTAAACATACGGCTATTATATATCGTTAAATTGTACTTCAACTATGCACAATCTGGGTCAGTTTTTTTGTAATTTTGGCTTCAGCAATAAAAACTCATCTATGTAGATAGCTCATTGGCCATGCTGATTGAAGGGTGGAGCCGTGGAGGGCCGCTAGCTGCGAGCAGCAAAAAGTACGGCCAAATTTCCCGAGCGGGTCGCTCCGCTCCGTGCTGTGCCGCTCTGCTTGCGGTGTGAACAACTGAGCGTCTGTACATTCAAAACTATCTAAAAATTAATGCCGCTACTAACCGCTCTGCTCTGCTCTGCCCTGCTCTGCTTGTAGTGTGAACGAACCCGTAGTACCTAAATTTGTCTCTTCTGCGCATGACGTCACGAGAAATATGACTGAGGGGTCCGGCCATGGAAGAGAAGTCAGTCTCGCGCGCACTGGCATTGGCACTAGTGCCGGTACCGGTTGGATCTTATTAGTGACGCTCGGCGGCGCGGCTCGCTGGCCAGTCGCCATGCGGTACCGGTATAGGCCCTGTGGAGACGAATTAAGCCTTGAATGCTGTGCTGGCTGCTGAGTCACTGCGTCGCTGACTGTCTTCCCAAATTCCCACCATTTTGTCCCGCTTTTCGTTTACATCATAGCTCCCGACTCCATTATTTTATTATTGGATTTATTGGATATGATTCTTCATGTCCGAATCTTTTTTTTAGGATACTAATATATATTGTTATTGTTATTAGACTATGAGTACATCCTTAATAACTACGTATACATGCTATTTTTTTTTATCGAAAACTTCATTCATTCATTCAAGAGAGAGAGAGAGAGAGAGAGAGAGAGAGAGAGAGAGAGAGAGAGAGAGAGAGAGAGAGAGAGAGAGAGAGAGAGAGAGAGAGAGAGAGATTTTCTTTACAGAAAATTTATTTAGGAATTTCATCAGACGTCATTAAGATAAAACAAAAACTCTTTTGGTTACTGATACCGGTACCGGTACTATATTAAACTACCTGAGTTTTCGGTACCGGTATTACCGGTACTCAAATTAACGGTACCTGCCCATCCCTAAACACGGGCCGTTCAGACTTCAAAAGTAGGCGGCACATACCCGTGTAGACTTTGGGAATATGCGTCCGGGCCCAACGCAAACCGAGCCAGACGGGCTTCATATTTGTGTCTGGAAAAAAAAAATATATATATATATATATATATATATATATATATATATATATATATATATAGGTATATATATATATATATATATATATATATATATATATATATATATATATATATATATATATATATATATATATATATATATATATATATATATATATATATATATATATATATATATATATATATATATATATATATATATATATATATATATATATATATATATATATATATATATATATATATATATATATATATATATATATATATATATATATATATATATATATATATATATATATATATATATATATATATATATACAGCTTTCAGCCAAGAATGTTTTCATGTGGCTCACCATTGTTGTCTTTCTCCTGTCAGTCCCAGGTCAGGCGTCACCCCGGTGCTGCGAGAAATACCTCCTCGCAGAAATAAGTCCCGTGCTGTTCACTATGCATGCGCATCAGGAATACATATTAATTTGCCTGGTTTTGTTCTAGCTTGTCCACTTGTGATCTTTTGTGATGATTGATATTCCCGGCAAGAAAACAAGACACCAGAGCAACAGACCAAACAAGCAAGAACTGAGTTAACATTAGTGGGGTAATTTTTTTCTAAAATCTGTCATATTCGTTTGTTGTGAAGCATTCTCTTGCTTAAAAGTGATGCTTTGATGTTTGTGCCGTGTAGTGGAGACAAAACAGGACAAATAAACGATAACAGTGAGTGAAATATAGAATAAGTAAGCATGTTGAACCACTCTTTGCGAGCTATTTTGAGGCTGCGAGTTGATTCCTAAAACAGGGCAGAACACCGCCACTCGAAGTGACCGGAGGTTCCACCAATTGGAGGCTCGCTGTAAGCGCACGATCTTGTCAGCCAAAAGGGCATCCTGGTCCGCCTTCTGCGCATCCCTTGATTTCTCAACCTCACTCACCAAAACTTGGCTATTCTTCAGGAAGATGGTCCGGCCCCAGGCCCCTCTCATGTTCCCTCTCCATCACAACGGTGTTCCACTAGCTGGGGATGACCAGAAAGTGGAACACCTAGCCCTCCATTTCCAAACACGGCTGGGCTCCCCGGACCCAGTTCCTCCCCCTATCCTACCCCCACCAACTCCCACCCACCCTATCGCCAAGCCTTTCCTACCACACGAACTCACCGCAGCCATAACCGCACTGCCGGTGGGAAAATCCACTGGGGATGACGACATTCCTAATGAATTTCTCAAACACCTCCCAGAAGCTTACTCCCTCTTCCTTCTTCAGATCTTTAACCATAGCTGGCTCTCAGGCACTTTCCCTCATCAGTGGCGCCACGCCATCACGCTTCCACTCCCAAAGCCAGGGAAGGACCCCACCTTACCCTCCTCTTACCGACCTATCAGCCTTCTTTCCTGCACCAGCAAACTCTTTGAACACCTCGTGCTAACGAGGCTTTCTTGGTGGTTGGAACACACTCATCTTCCCTCCAACATGTCTGGTTTCCGGCCCCACCGTGGTACCCTCGACACCCTCCTTGACCTCGACCATCATGTTCAGGAGGGCTTTGGCCGGGGGCGCTTCACGCTGGCCGTCTTTCTTGACCTTGAAGGAGCCTTTGATTCTGCCTCACACAACGCTATCCTCTCTAAACTTTCCACTCTGGGACTCTTCGGCACTCCTCTACTCTGGATACGCTCCTTCCTCTCGGGTAGAACCTTCTCTGTCTCTATCGGGAACACCTTCTCCCAACCCTATCCTATCCGTAGAGGGGCTCCCCAAGGCTCGCCCCTAAGCCCTATCCTCTTCAACATTCTTCTGTCTGATCTGCCTTCCCCTCCTGGCACTCATACCTTCCTCTATATATAGTCTATGCTGACGATATTTCCCTCCTATGCTCTGCCCCCTCTCTTCCTGAGGCACAAACCCTTCTTCAGAGGGGGCTCGATACCATCAGCCATTGGTGCACTCAGTGGGGCCTCACTCTCTGTGCACCAAAGTCATGCCTCATGTGCTTCACCCGTCGCCGCATCCCTGCCATCCCTCAAGCACACCTCACAGGCACAGTCATCCCCTTCCGCACAACACACAGATTCCTGGGTCTAATGTTGGACGGCCCTCGCCTCACATGGAGGCACCACATAAGTGACCTCCGAACCTCCTGTCTGACCCGGCTGAACCTCATGAGGGCCCTGGCGGGCGTCAAGTGGGGAGTCGACAGAGTCACACTCCTCCACTTCTACCGTGCCTACATCCGTAGCAAAATAGACTACGGATGTGAGGTCTACGGCTCGGCTTCCCCGACGCTCCTTCAACAGCTGCAGGTGGTGCAGAACACCGCGCTCAAGATAGCCCTCGGTGCCTTCAGGTCGTCACCCACCCCTGGCCCTGCAGGCAGAGGCGGGCCTTCCCTCACTAGACCACAGGCGCAACACTAAGACAGTCACCACCTTCCACAGAAAAACATCCTCCCCTCACTCCTCACTCCACACTGTCCTATCCCAACACCGACCTGACCCACTTCCAGCCCCACGGGCCTTCTGAGCTCACACCCCATTCATCACTCAAGCCCTCTCTATCTACACCGCTCTCTCTGTCACCCCTCCACCATTCTCCCCCCTAGCACATCCCCACACCACCATCCTGGGGGCAGAGCTCTTTGCCATCAGGGAAGGCCTCACGGCAGCAACAACACTTCCCCCACACCAACCTGTCTCCCTCTTTACAGACTCCCTCACTTCCCTTCAACTCCTCTCAACCCACAGACCTCACACACACCACACACTGTGCTTTGCCATCCACTCCCTCCTGGCACAGCTGACCTCCGGGGGCAGACGGGTCCACCTTCAGTGGGTCCCTTCCCATATTGGCATCGTGGGCAACACCGTGGTGGACCAAGCGGCCAACCTGGCACACTCACACCCCCAGCCAATAGACAGACCACCAGACCAAAGTGACCTACTAACCCACCTCCGACAGTCCTCCAACAGACACGTACTGGACCACCAGACTAACGGTTGACCTCAGACAGCTCACCCTCGGACGATAAAGACACTCCCCTGCCCAGCACTGGCGGGCCTACTTGATAGACCTCTCCTTCCCCTCGACCCCCATCACGTGACGCCGTGGGGGTTCGGAATCGGCAGTCGGCAGTGGCTGCAGTGTGGTTGTGTTGTTACCAAGGAGACTATAGTAATATATAGGGCCAGTCTTACAGTCCAGTCCAGCACGTTTGTAAGCTCCCCAACCAAACACAAAACACGACGAAAATTCCTTGTATAGTGTTTTTTTCTCACATTTGTTACCTTTTTTTATGCCCTTGAACTGACTCCTCTGCTGTAAAAAAAAAAAAAATATATATATATATATATACTAGGAATTTTCGTCGTGTTTTGTGTTTGGTTGGGGAGCTTACAAACGTGCTGGACCGGACTGTAAGACTGGCCCATAGTCTCCTTGGTCGTTACATTGGGCCTCAGTCTTGACAAAAAATAGATATTATTATATTCCCTACCAGCCATATTTCTTGGCGAATGTTTCATTTCTTTCATTTCTTCAGACTGGGTCAGCTGCCACCCCACTCAAAGATGGCGCGGACCACAGCATCCAAACAGGCCTGCGGGTTATCTCAAACAAGCTTACGAGAAGCAGAAGCAGTGAAAGCAGAACCAGAGGGATGTTCGAAGGAGACAGTAGGAGGATGCAACTGAGAAAGTACCGGTAAGTAAATTTAGAACTCGGGAGCATAGGCCAGTCAGCGGGATATCAACACTGATCTCCACGGCAGTCTAGGGGCCTTTCATTTAATACCTCTAAATCTGCTGTAATTCGCTTTCAACGGGGCACAGTCGATTGGAATCTGCTTGGGCCTTATTCTGATCATTATATCCATAATAAGAATGTTAACTCATTCTGATCTAGGGATAATTATTGATTCATCCCTGCGGTCATACCCACATCCACTCCATTGTATGCAAAGCTAATGGCCTAGTGCTGACGACACCAACATCAGCCAGCGCACTAGGGGACGTGAACAGCCTACAAGACCTCGATAACGTGTACACATCTTACCTAGACATCTTACCTAGACGAGTTCCACAAGAAGGGAACCCCACAAGTGCCAACACGCCAGCAGAATGCATATTTGCGTAATTACTCTTAACACTAAAACTATTAAGCCGCTGCTGGAATGTGTGTTGATTGCACTAAGTAAAGACTAGTTATAAAATATAATGACATGTATATAAGTGAAATAAGTATTTATATTTATATTGCTGTAAGTAAAATAAAATAATTTAGAGTTGATATGTTCTTTGACCAGAGTGTTTAGGAACTATAGTTATAAATGAGATCATATGAAATTATATATGAGAATACATTGGTATTAGTATGTAGGGGTTAAAATTCGTATAGCCTTTGACCAAGGTACTCTGCTAGTTTTCTCTTAAATACAGTTAAGGATGTTGACAGGATAACTGTGTCTGGCAGGCTATTCCACAAAGCAATCACTCGGACTGAGAAGTATCGCCTACGTATTTCTGTGTTGCTGTGGGGTAGAAATATTCTGTGTGAATTTCCACACGTTCTAGATGATGTGTGGAGGGAAAATAACTCGGAGGGTTGCACAGGAGAGAGGCCATTGAGAATCTTCCAGACCTTGACTATGTCAGCTTTAAGCAGTCTGCCATGCACAGGAAAGAGACCCAAGGCATCCAGTCGGGAGGCATAGTCAAGATGCGAAAGTCCAACAATCTCCTTGGTCCATAGTCGTTGGACTCTCTCAAGCATGCCAGTATCACCTACATACCCTGTGTGCCATACAACTGAACAAAATTCCAGCACAGGATGGATATGAGAGGTGAGAAGAGGTTTCATAAACTTAGGCTCACAGTTAACTGTTCTCTTAAGTAAATTCGACGAAATTCCTGCAGCTTTATTTGCAAGAGAGCGTATGTGGAGATGAAACTTCAATGAAGTATCAACTTGAACCCCTAAATCTGATGCAGACTGCACAAACTGTAAAGGATTTCCTCTAATATAGTAGTCAGAGTACGGGCCAAGATTTGGATCAGATCCTCGGCAGAACCTAAGAACACGGGTCTTGTCCAAGTTGAGCCTGAGCCCCCACGATTCCGCACGTGACACCAGTAGATCTACATCTCTCTGCACAGAAGCAATATCTAACAATGTAAGAGAAGGCGTAGTCTTTTTTATCTTTTGGTATATTTTCAGATCATCAGCGAAAATTTTGAATTTACAGGTCAGACTGTGAGCCACAAAGTTAATATAAATGAGAAAGAGGGTTGGTCCAAGGACAGACCCTTGGGGAACTCCACTAGTTACATGCGTAGAATCACTCTCAGAACCCCCAACCACAACCCTTGTTACTCTACCGTTCAGAAATCCGTGTATCCAAGAGAGTAAGGGATCCCCTATACCGATGTGGGAGAGCTTACTGATCATAATGTTATGATTAACAAGGTCAAATGCTTTACTAAAGTCAAATAGTATAAGGTCAACCATATGCCCCTGATAAAGCCAGCAGGTGGCGTCATCATATGTTAGAAGGAGCTGATCATCAACTGAGTGAGCCTTACGGAAGCCAAACTGATTAGAATCTAATAAGTTATTATTCACGAGAAAAGATGTCAGATTGTTCACAATAATACGCTCGAGACACTTGCAGGATACTGAAGTGAGACTTATTGGTCTGTAATTAAGAGGGGAAGAATGCACACCTTTCTTAAAGATGGAGACTACTTGGGAAGACTTCCAGAATGATGGGAGTTCACCAGTTTGGACTGACTGATGGAAGAGCCAGAGAAGGGGGTATGAAAGGGATGAGAAGCAGTGTTTGAGCAAACAAGGGTGGATACCATCAGGCCCCATACTGCTGGAAGGATTTAGATCACGCAGAGTATTGGCGACATCAGACACATTTATAACCAAGTTATTCAAGTTACCTTCAAAGTGCTGGTGCTCTACTGGATTATCAGGGGTACTGGTAGAATATACAGAGGAGAAGGCCTTAGTAAACAAATCTGCCATTTCTGGGGCAGAAGAACAAATTTCACCAGAGGGTTGTTTAAGGGGTTCTATAGTGGGTTGTCCCACTTTCTTGTTACGGATGTAAGCATGAAACAACTTAGGCTTAGTCTTTAGGTTAGAGATCAGGTGGGATTTATAGGGGCCACACAGAACAACATGGTTTTCAACCAACCTCCTAGGACAAGGAAGGATGCTAGAGCACTGCAGGAGGATCTCAACAAACTGTCAGCTTGGTCAGAGAAATGGCAGATGAATTTTAACATCGCCAAGTGTAGCATACTTTATTAACAGGACGGTAACCAACAAAAGTGCAAAGGTCATCCTCAGACTCTATTTAGCGTTAGTTAGGCCACACTTAGATTATGCTGTCCAGTTTTGGTGCCCACACTACAGAATGGACATCATCATGCTAGAATCAGTTCAGAGGAGGATGACCAAGATGATTCAGGGACTAAGGAACCTCCCATATCAAGATAGGCTGAAACATCTCAACTTACATTCTCTAGAAAGACGAAGATTGCGGGGAGATCTGATAGAAGTATTCAAATGGATCAAGGGTTACAACAAAGGCGATATAAGTAAAGCACTGAGAATTAGCCAGCAGGATAATAGAACACGCACTAATGGATTTAAATTAGAAAAGTATAGATTTAGGAGGAAAATAGGCAGGCATTGGTTTAGTAATAGGGTGGTGGGAGGATGGAATAGACTCAGCAATCACATAGTGAGTGCAGGGACGATAGCTTGTTTTAAGAATAGACTTGATAGCTACATGGACGAGGATGACAGGTGGTAGTGGGGGGGAATCTGGAGTTGCCCTGTGTAGGCCATTTATTAATTGACCTCTTGCAGTCTCCCTATGTTCTAATGTTAATATGTAGGAGTAGGCGTGGTCTGTGAAGCACAAGGGACATATATTCTATATTGTTTATACCTCAGTGTATTCAAATTAATCTATTGAGCATCAGAAGTGGTCTAGAAAATATGTTCAAAGGGTGGGGGGGTGGGGGGGGGGTCGAAAGGGGGCGAAGCACCCCCCCCCCGTTAGCTGTTAGATTACATGTCGGGGTTGGTTTACTTTGAAAATAATTTGTGACTACAGTATTGAGAGAGAGAGAGAGAGAGAGAGAGAGAGAGAGAGAGAGAGAGAGAGAGAGAGAGAGAGAGACCTCACTCTCGCTCGCATAGAAAACAGGTGTGAATGGCAGAGCGGGGCGGAGTGTGCTACAGGAAACTGAAGTATTCCTGATATATGTACCCCCCTAAAAGTAGTTTTTTTACTGGTTTGTGCAGAAAAAAACTATCTCCACAAAAAAGTAGTCATATATTGCTCATGAAAACAATCTGTGTCTTGAAAATAATACGCCTACTCCTGCTACATTTTTACCGTGGCCCGAATCAGCATCAAAGATGCAACCAAGTTGTACTCAGAGGGAGGACACGAAATTGTCCCACAGTCACACGTCAAATGCCTTGGAGTACATCTCAGCAGTGACACCACCTTCACCCATCACATCACAACCACGGTGAAGAAAGCCAAGGTCATGGCAGGCTGGGTCCTCAGAACGTTCAGCTTCAGAGAACCGCTAGTCATGCTCACACTCTGGAAGTCCCTGGTGCAGCCCATCCTGGACTACTGCAGCCAGCTGTGGTCTCCTCACAAGAAAGGAGACATCCAGCTATTGGAAACAGTACAGAGAGCATACACCAGGCAGATTAGTGGCATGAAGAGGCTGAACTACTGGCACCAGCTTCACAAGCTATAGGCTTGCTCTCCCAGCAGAGGAGGAGGGACAGATACCGGGCCATTTACAAATGAAAAATCCTGGAGGGTACCGTCCCTGACCCCACACTGGGAATGCTGACAGCTCACGTCTCTGGAAGAACTGGACGCATGTGTTCAAGATATGCCCTGCTGACAAGAGCGTCGAGGAAAATTAGACCACAGTTGGCGGCCAGCCTGGCCCACGACGGCCCAAGAATCTTCAGCGCACTACCAAAAGAGGTGCGGGATATTACAGGCTGTTCAGTGGAAAGAAAGGTTCAAAGCTGCACTGGATAGGTTCCTTAGGGCAGTGCCTGATGAACCACCAGTGCCAGGCTACACAGCAGTCTGCAGAGCAGCCTCAAATTCCGTACCGGGCCAAGCGCGGCTGAAGAGACAGGACGCCAACAACCTCCAAAACAGCGGTGGACCACCACGACTGGGAGGCACAAGACCTCTAGACTCAACTAAGTAAACTAAGTAAGTAGTCTCAAATCTACTTCACAGCACAATCAACCGATCCTTCGTTGTGATTCCAGTGTACAAGACTCGCATTAGGCCTGGTCTTGAGTTCTTCTCAGTATGGTTAACCCAGTACCATGGAGATCTTAAACTGCTATAGTCTATCGATTTTAACTTGAGCCCTTGGGCACGACTCAGTCATTGTCTTTCCCTCTAATCCCAAGCCATTCATAACACCATGCAGTTGTATTATGAATATGTGTCAGGGTTGGTGATTTTTTTTTTTTTTTTTTTTTTTACACGTTACCTGCAATGCGACCCACCGGTGGGTCATCAGCTTATTTTATATGTTGTGATATGACCCACCGGTGGGTCGTAAATTTCTTTTCATATATGTCATGTTTTCTTTATATTATTGAAAGGAATTGGATTATATAGTTAAATTACAGTAGTCAGCAGGTGTAGGAGGCCATAGAAAAATTATTGATAAATAATATTGAAAATATTTCATTATTTCATTTATAAAAAAAAATAGTAATACAAAAAAGACCTTATTTTTGTGTGACATTTTCCTGATACATATAAGAATACATATATTATCTTCCATTTTTTTTCATTCAAAAGAACATGGAAAACTTTCCTATAACAAATAATGCAAATAACGCTTTCATAAATGGAATTTCCTGGCTAGGCTTCATTGATGTTTTTGTCATATTTCCTTTTTTTGTGAAATTCCTTATATAATCTACTGAACAAACTATGACAAGAAATCAATCAATGGTGAACTTCATAGATCTTATATCGTATTGATAAACACTAGTAATGTTTCCAAATCTTCCCTTCTGATGATAATGAAGCTCTCACACAGAGTTCTTCTTTTCCTGGGAATGGGAAGGAATGCTGTGTTGCTGTCACGTTTTTGCAACTACAAAAAGATGATACAGCTAAATCATCAACAAAGTCCTCCTCTTCCTCCTCATCAGTGACATCATTTTCAGAATCTGTTTTTTCTTACATCTCCACCTGTAGCGCCAGTAGGCTTTCTTCTGGGCCTGGTGGTCGGCCCAAGCCCGTCAGGGCACAGGCGATTTTTCATAGTGGTGCCAGTTATGCTTGGCTCATGCTGCCCCCCGGAACTCATTCTTGATTCACTTGGACAATTTCTTCTAGAGTCCAGGTTGATGGGTGGTCTTCAGGAGAGCATTTGGGTAGTCTTAGGCCACTCGGCGGTGACTAAAAAATCCCAGCTAGTAGCGTGGGGGATTTGAACCTACGCTGTCCATGGCCCGGTGAATACGGGGCATACACGCTAACCACTCAGCCACCGCCTACCCTATATCAAGTGATTGGCTATCAAAGGAGCAAGAAGACTGATTCATAACGTGGATCATCAGAGTCCTCATTTGGGCTTTCTTCTCTCTCTTCTGTTGAACTAGGATGACCATAAAAGCTTGCATTATTTATTTTCTCCATCTGTGAAACACAGCGACAATAATATATAAACAAGCTGCTAGGTATGAAAAGTTCAGGTATGTAAAGAGACGCACAGAATATTGACAATTGAAGTATGTCCACCGGTGGGTCATATCGCAGGTCATATCACAGTAATGTCATATATTCCTCTTGGTTTGCGATACGACCCACCGGTGGGCGAACCGTTTGGCATGGCCAATGCGTTCAGGGGTACCACCAAACAACACTCACCTCCTCTCACTCCACTGGGTTGAGCCGCACTGAAGTGAGGGCAAAGTGTTTGGATCGCAGTACTGAAGAGTTCGCCGCACTGCCAGCCGCAGGCGTGTTTATATATATATATATATATATATATATATATATATATATATATATATATATATATATATATATATATATATATATATATATATATATATATATATATATATATATATATATATATATATATATATATATATATATATATATATATATATATATATATATATATTTATTTATTTATTTATTTATTTATTTATTTTTTTACAGCTAAGGAGACAGTTCAAGGGCATGAAGAATAATATTTAAAAAAAATCCCGCTACTTACTGCTCCTGAATAGAGGTCAAAGGAGTGGCCAAAAAGAGAGGTCAATTTCGGGAGGAGAGGTGTCCTGATACCCTCCTCTTGAAAGAGTTCAAGTCATAGGCAGGAGGAAATACAGATGAAGGAAGATTGTTCCAGAGTTTACCAGCGTGAGGGATGAAAGAGTGAAGATGCTGGTTGACTCTTGCATAAGGGGTTTGGACGGTATAGGGATGAGCATGAGTAGAAAGTCGTGTGCAGCGGGGCCGCGGGAGGGGGGGAGGCATGCAGTTAGCAAGTTCAGAAGAGCAGTCAACATGAAAATATCGATAGAAGATAGAAAGAGAGGCAACATGGCGGCAGAATTTGAGAGGTAGAAGACTATCAGTATGAGGAGAGCTGATGAGATGAAGAGCCTTTGACTCCACTCTGTCAAGGAGAGCTGTGTGAGTGGAGCCCCCCCACACATGAGATGCATACTCCATATATATATATCTATATATAGATATATATATATATATATATATATATATATATATATATATATATATATATATATATATATATATATACATATATATATATATATACACACAGTACCCTCACGAGTTACAGGTGATCCACGAGTTTCACGGTTAGTCCTAAATTCTAACCATCCCGACTTTCGCACATTATCACCCCGAGTTTCGTGCTGCTTTGACACGTACGGGTCACGTTACCATCGGTGTCACGCACGCTACCTTTAAAGGTAGTATCACACTGGACGTTTTACTCCAAACATTGTGGCTATGGCAAGAGAGAGATTGAGAGGGAAAACGGGTCGTTTTGAAGCCGCAATTGAAGGCGGCTGCCTTACAATTGGCTGACAGTTCTGAAAACACGTTTGTGATTCACTGGGAGTCCGATGACGTCATCGCCGACGCTCACCCTATCAGCGGCTTCACTGCCTTAAGGCGGTGTCACAGTGGCCGTTTTCGTCCAACCGTTGGAGCTACGGGCAACGCCCATACGCCCAACCGGAGGCGAGTTCACGGTTATCCGTAAGCTGGCGTCACACTGGGCTTTTTTCTTCTCACCGCGTTGGCGCCAGCTAGGGCAACTGGCAACTCCAACTTTTCCGGGTGTGCGTCACACACGGCCAAGGTCGGTTGCCCGTAAGCTGGTGTCACACAGGGCTTTTTTCTTCTCACCGCATTGGCGCCAGCTAGTGCAACCGGCAACAACTTTTCCTGGTGTGCGTCACACGGCCAAGGTCGGTTGCCCGTATCCACATCCACAACATAAACAAAGCACTTGCCCTGTATCAACATGACGTTGTCTGCTATAGTAAGGGCTGTTGCGGCTTGTGCTGCCATTACCCAAGTTATGGACTTGTTGCTGCAGTTAAATGGAAGGAAGAAACAGTTGTGGGTGTGGCGTGCCTGTGGTTCCTCCATGCCAGTTCTCATTGTCACCACTGCGCATGCGGGGCCAACCCACCCATCTAGACTCAACCACAATAACACATGGATCGAATAACAACACACACACACACACACCAGACACATTAGGAGCCATTGCAGATGTTTCTGACAAACAGAAACGACTTCACCATTTCTTGAATGTGTTAGAACGTATTTGGTGAGTGGCTTACATGAACCAAACCTAGCTCTTGGCAAGAAGAGAGCAGTCGTCTTTAACACTGCTCTCTTCCTGCCATTGGGTATGTTTGGTTTGTAGGTTCCACTCACCAATTAAGTTCTAACAAACTCTAGGAAATGGCGAAGCCATTTTTGTTTGTGAGAAACATCTGCCATGGTTCATGATGAGTCTGGTGTGTGTGTGTGTGTGTGTGTGTGTGTTGTTACTCGATCCACGTGTTTGTGGTCGGAGTCTAGATGGATGGGCCGGCCGCTCACACGCAATGGTGACAATGAGAACTGGCACGGAGGAACCACAGGCACGCCACACCCACAACAGCTTCTTCCTTCCATTTAACTACAGCAACAAGTCCATAACTTGGGTAATGGCAGCACAAGCCACGACAGCCCTTACTTTAGCGAACGACGCCATGTTGATACAGGGCAAATGCTTTGTTTACGTTGTGGATGTGGTTACGGGCAACCGACCTTGGCCGTGTGTGACGCACACCCGGAAAAGTTGGATTTGCCGGTTGCCCAAGCTGACGCCAATGCGGTGGGAAGAAATATGCCCAGTGTGATACCAGCTTACGGACAACCGACAACTTGCTCCCGGATAGGCGCACGGGCGTTGCCAATAGCCACAACGGTAAGAGGAAAACGGCCAGTGTGACACTGCCCCAAGGCAGCGAGGCCGCTGACCGGGTGAGCGCTGGCGACAACGTCACCGGACTCCCGGCGACTCATAAGCGTGTTTTCAGAGCTCAGCCAATCGTAAGGCTTCATCAGTGGCTTTAAACGACTCGTTTTCTCTTCCTGTTTTCTTCCTTTTTCCAAGGTACGTATTTTGAGATAACAAGGGAGTAAATGAGGAAAAAAAGTGAGCTCACGGGGGCAGCATGAGCCAATTATAATGGCGCCACTATAAACAGTTGCCTGTGCATGCCCACATGTAAAAAAGAACAAAAAACTCCACGGGTCGGAACAGATAGATAAGTGCTTTTTCAGTGTTTTCAATACCTCGAGTTTAACGATCCTCAAGTTTAGCACTATACCTTAGGAACGAAGCGAGCGTGAAACTCGAGAGAGTACTGTAGCTAATTCTATGTAGTTAAGACTTGAGTTGAGTGAAACATTCAGTGTTGGCCACGTTGAAGTCTTTGTATGAATGACAAATGCAGTCGACCTTGTTTTCATTGGATTGGAAAATAATAAATGTTATAATTTACAAGAAGAAAAGCAAAAATGATGTCACTGTAATTGGCTAGTTAGTACAGGTAACTCGGTTTACGCGTTTTTTAAATAATGCGAGGTCCAAAATCCAAATAAATGTTTAATTTTCCCGTTTTTTTCACTTATTCGCGATATTTTATGGAGTGGCCACCAAATGTCTCACGCAACTGGGCTCACACGGCACCGCGGCCACACACCTGAGCTCAGTTCTTTCCGGCGCCACTTGAACTACAATACAGTACCCACGCTGCCATGCTACTCAACATTATAGGGGTGGGCAGGTACCGGTACTAACGGTACCAGCTATACGGTACGGTACCGGTACCAGACTGCTCGGTACCGGTACCAATACTACCCAGTCGCTCATGGTGACCCTCATTTCTTCCTCACACGAGTGAGGCTGAGACTGAGTGCCTGAGTGGATATCTCGGTGATAGGGATATTCTCTCTCTCTCTCTCCACTGAATGAAGTGAATATTTATTTTTCGATAGAAACCTGCCTTTTGTTTGATTTACATTGTTTTTGATTTCCGCGACCTCGTCAAGGACACAATACTCGCGTAAATCGAGAGTTACCTGTATAGCATGCTTATGTTACCCATTAACCCTTTCCTTGCTAAGCGCTCACAGCAAGACTATCCCCCCCAGGCGCACTCAGGCAGCCCAGCAGGGGGAGGGGGATCTCTTTTAACTGCTGTATTTCAAAAACTATTCATCACAGCTACAAAACAAAAAACACCATTGGAAAGAGGAGGCCAAGATCTATAAGATTCGGTTATGTAAGCCTCTCCTGCGAACGTACAGGCACGTTCAGGGGATGTTTTTTGCTGTGAGTGCGACTGGCGCTCGCAGCAAGCTTTTAGCACCACCAGCAAGTGACACTAGTGCTCGCTCTTTTAACCTCCGTGTCTCAAAAACTATTCATCACAGCTAAAAACAAAAACGCCATTGGAAAGAGGAGGCCAAATCTATAAGATTCAGTAATGTAAGCCTCTCCTGCAAACGTACAGGCACGTTCATGTTGTGTTGCCTGTGAAGATGTACATTTATATGTGCGCGACAGTCAACCGTAAGGCAACTACTGAGTAGATCTCTTGATGATGGGGTGCTGGTAGGGCAGTATTGCCAACTGCAAAATTTACAACTATTTGGTCAAAATATCAGTCATGTGACAGTTGAAGCTATGCCAAAATGCCGCTATATTGGTCAACAACATCCACCGGTTGCTCGTCCGTAGATTTTCCTCGCTTTTCCACACTAGGCTGATATGATTTTCCACCATATTTCATGGAAAACCCACTGAATTGGCAATGCTGTGGGGTGAGAAATAGTGTTGGAACACTCTTATATGCGGGAAATTTGAGTGCGACTGGAGCTCACAGAGAGCGTTTAGCACCACTGACAAGTTGCGCTAGTGCTCGCAGCAAGCGTTTAGCAAGGAAAGGGTTAAACTGATTTGTTTTCTGTTCTAAGTCTTAGATTTAGAATATTGATAATCTTTTTAATGAGTAACCAAAATAAATTTTACATGCAGACATCATTTTCATGGTCTTATTTTTATTTAGTAAACTGTAGCATTTGTTCTTTCCAAATTCAGTGAAAAAGTACTTTGAGACAAAACATATATACCTATAGAGCGGATGTAACAGTCCAGTATCGCGCAAAGTTTTGTTTTGTAGGACATATGGAGACAGATGACTTTTTTTTTTTTTTTTTTTTTTTTTTTACATAAACAAATGAAAAGCTAGTAGTTAGGACTTTGAAAAATTCAATAAATTGGTAAGTAAGTGTGCTTTATCATGTCTCACTGCCACTCAGGAAGCATTGATGCCAGAATTTTCATATAATTACCTCGGCCCATGGGAATTTAGAGATGGCAACTGCGAACTTGAAGATTCCTACCTGGCTAGTACAGAGAAATCAAACTATCAATCAGTCAATGGGGGCATGCACTGGGGGTCGCGTCACCTCGCCCACTCTACGATGCCAAGTCCGGGGGTCCCTCCGGGCGAGTCTCCATGCAAGCCCCCTTCCCATCTTGATTACCTCCCAGCAGGATCTATTGGCGCTCAAGTCATGAACTCCGTGGGCATCCCTTTGTCCTCCTCCACTCAGGATTGTCTTTTACAGAGACAACCTGATGAACAGGGTCAGCTTCTGGGTAATGTGCCAGACACCTGTATAGCCAGAGTTGGTGTTGACGGACTATACAGGTAATATATGTTGAATCAGTCTCACGGAGTAGTTGCTGGTTTGACACAAAGTCATTCTAGCGATATCCCATGATTCTGCGTAGACATATATTACCAAAGGCATCAATCTGCCTCTCTAAGGCCATGTTTATTGTCCATGTCTCACAGCCATAAAGTAAGACAGGGAGCACAAGGGACTTTAAGATCCACATATTTGTCCTTCTACACAGGTATCGACAGCACCATATACTCGTGCTGAGCAAGTCCATAACACTGTGGGCCAAGCCAATCCACTGTAAGACTTCCTGGTGAGACATACTGATGTTCTGAACTACACGACCAAGGTATGTGAAATTTTCCGAGATCTCAGTGTCCTCGCCAGATGCATGTACAGACTGTACTGTTGCATCTAGCAAGCCTCCAAGCACCTGTACCTTGGTCTTGGCCCAGGAGATCTGAAGTCCCCAGGACTACGTCTCCTCATGCAGTGCCTCGAGAGCCATCACCAAAATCTCCAGCAACTCCGCCAGGATTACTGCATTATCGGCAAAAACAAGATCAGCTTGTCAGATTTTCATATTTTTGTTGATTTTTCTTTAGTTCTTTTATATTTTTGATCAGCCACATTTTTGCCGCATACTCGGGGTTTCCCGATACCCAGGTATTACAGTATATAGCAGTTGCGGGGTTGCCTCACAAGAAGAAACATTTGAAGAAGCTTGAAAGAAGACAATGAATACCAACCAAGATGGTATCAGAACTGGAAGACATAACTTATAGTGAAAGGTAGCTGATAGCACTTGAGGAAAGAAGAGAGAGGAGACCTAATTACAATATATAAACTTGTGAATGATTTAGAGGAATCAGATAATAAAGACATTGTATTGAAAATGGGAAGTGAAGTCAAGAGAGTTAAGGAAGTCAAAATATTCCAAACATTCCAAAACAATTTGTGCCCAGAGAAACACATAGGCAAGCTGACAAGAGAAACATTTAAGTTAGAACCAACAGGGTGACATTCCACTGAGGTGCAGTGGTTGGCATGCCTAGCTACGAATCTGTAGGCCCAGGGTTAAATCCCAGTCCAGGCAGTCGTCATGAAGCTCAACCAACTGTTCATCCTCCCTTTCAGGCTGGTTGATAAATGGGTACCTGGGAAAACCTGGAGAAGGTAAACTGTTGTAACCCTGATGTCACACTGGCCCTATGTCTCAGGGTAATGGGTTTTTACCAACCACGGGCTCAAGGGCCAATATATCGGTGATGATTACTGTGGAAAGATTGGGTTTACCTACCTTGGAGGAGAGAAGAGAAAGAGATCTGATTGCAGTGAATGGAGTGATGAAGGAAATAGAAGCAATTGATAGGGATGACCTGTTTGTATGGAATACGGTACTAGAAATACAAGAGGTCACATAAACAAATTGAGAGGAAGACAAGGTGCCTTAGAGATATCAAGAAACTGGCTTTCCTAATGAATGCATTGACACCTGAAATGACCTCAAAATGCAGAAAGTTCAAGTCAAAATTCATCATGAATTTGAATGTAAACTTAATAAACGGAGACTTCAAGATGGGACCCCACGAATATAGCTTGCTTCCTATATATCACGACTAGGTATTGCAACTAGGTAAATACATCCACATAAAAGTCAAGAAAATTTGATATCAAAGCCAGTTATGCCTTTATTCTAAGACTGACATGGGATGGTAATGCTTCCAGGTATTGTATACAGATATTGTATATATTACCAACACAAAAGAAATGGAACTCCATGAAGCACTGAAGACGCTTTTACAGACAACTCCATTTAAAAAAAAAATTTTGAGATCAGCTATATCTTAAACAACTAATATAGAGATTAACAGTATGATAAGCACACAGGGATATCATATGTTTATATTTAAGTTAGAAAAAAAAGTCATATTTAAACATATATATATATACGTACATATGAATACACTAAAACTACACTTAATCATATTTACTTTTTATCTGTACCTGAAATACATTACATCAACTAGCAAGTATAATACTTCAGCAGCATTTCTAAACATTGCATATGTCGTGTTACATGTTAGCTGCATTTTATTCAGTACAAATTATATTTCTGAATAACCTTTACATAGAATACAAAATATATGCAGACACATACTGTACTTTTTTAATAAGGCATGCACTTCAAATTCCCTTACAAGTTCTGCCAGGAGTATTGTATAAAATTTAAAATTTCATTGATGTATTTAGATGAGCTACCATGATATTACTGAAATGTACTACACATTATTCATATACTCTCCAGTGGTGCTTTGATAAAGTTCTTTGGCTTACTTTTACTATACTAAGTGTTTGGTATCTCATTCTTTTTCTTTCCTACTCTCCACAGCATTGTACCTTTTACTTATGGCACTCAAGCTTGTTCAAGGGTCTTCCATGACAAATGAATTAAATATATAGCTTTCCATCACTAAGCAAGAGACCATAATAGTGCTGTCACTTTTTAAAAGTTCAGAGAAATGGGGTAACAGAAGTAGTGGATATTCAGTAATGAGGAAAACAAGTAATGACTTATTGGTTTTGGTACTGTAAAATAAAAAGATGTACCTCAGAAATCTAGGACTTTTCATAATATGATGGCCATGTAATAGAGATTCAGACCTCGATGTCATATACAATTATTCTGCAGTACCCTTCAACAAGCAACCTGACTGAGTTGATGCTTCTTTCTCTCCTCCATCACAGCTACGTATATATATATATATATATATATATATATATATATATATATATATATATATATATATATATATATATATATATATATATATATATATATATATATATATATATATATATAATATTAGATAGACAGATAGATATAGATAGATAGATAGATATAAACTCTTGATTCAGTGTAATTCAATTCAATGGACTCAGTTTAATGGAAGATATTTTTTACATTATTGTTTCCTCAATTTAATGGAATAGGCCAGTAAATTGAGATTTAGTGGACTAAGTCTTTATGTACACAACACAATGTCTCAATCTTGATTGACACAAGAAAAGCACATATAAATATATTGGAAACCTTATTTATAGTTGGAATCAGTTATAGGGTTATAGGGTGAGTTGGGGAGGCAATGTACTTATTTTTTTAATCTGAAAAAAAGTAAATTCTTTATAAGTAATATTTAATAGAAAATATAATCATTTGGCTACAGTATATGTTAGTCACAACTCCTCAGGAAATTATCTCAAATTGTATAGATCATCCTAAAGTGTGGATGTTCTGTACAGATATTACCTGGGAATAATGATTTTTAATACAGAAATGAAAAGGAAGCGAAGTCAAACTGTCAATATATTTTATGAAATGGACCCTACTATTGATTTTAGACAGATTTACTTAGGTAGTCATATTGCTTAAACGAGTCAACATAATGACATTAAAGTTAAAATAAAATGTAATTACAACTGTAATCAGATCTTAAATTGCCTGAAATTTTATTTTATTTTTTCTTCCTTAGCCTTAACAATCATGGAAGTGTTTCAGTAATTTTTAAGGGTTGGAATGATGAATCTTTGTATAAATGATTAATAATAACTGAGACCACATTAAACTGTGTATGTTATTTGGCATGAATCTTTGATAAACAAATAATAATAAAAACTGAGCATTCAAATTCAACTTACACAACTCATTTTTCTTGCATGAATCTTTAATAAAATAATAATTGGAGTTTCAAATTAAATTTAAATGATATGCTACGTGTACGTATTTGGTATGATTCCTTGGTAACTAATAATAACCTAGTAACCAAATTCTGCTGAAAACTTAAATCATTAACTTTATTATTAAAAAAAAAATGCCATACGGAGCATCCACACCACCATCTATGGAGCATAAACAACAAATGGAGACTGTAACCTGTCTTGATTTTTCTTACTTTCTCATTTCATCACAATTGAACACATTTCGATAGTAATTACTTTACCTGCACTCTGCAAGCATATTCAGCAGTGTAATCAACCATGAATTGGAGGCAGGAAATAACATCAGACAGATGGAGAAACTTTTCAAAATTCATCACTGTGTGGCACTTTCAGGCTGCATGTAGCAAGCTGAATGTCTCCTGATTTTCTTATTGATATGTGAGGCAAACTAATATAAATCCGTCAGAATTACCACAGAAACTTTCGTTTGTACATTACATTCACATGTACATTGTCTCCTTAACTCACCCTACAGGTGGTTTGTGAGATAAAGTGTGACCCCCTCCAAAAAAACATGCCAGCTTTGAGGGGGATTTAATCAGCCTGAGAAGATACAAATATGCCTGGCATGTGGTGCCTACAGCACTTTCCTAACAAATTTTAATGGGATCATATTTTTAATTTGTGGTCTTCCACTAAATTCAGTGAAAATAATTAAATCCAATTTAGTGGAAACTTTGATTTAGTGGAAGAGGGTGGCATGAATTAGTTCACTTAATTGAGTTTGCTGTACATATTCTAACAAATATATAAATAAATAACTTAATATAAGGTACTAGTTTATTCATTAGTATTGACTTGTGAAGGCTTTGTTTGTCGGTAGTCTGAATGGCAATAATTTAGTGAATAATTATCCCCTCTAAACTGCAACAGTTTTTCTCAGGAGATCCCCCAAAATGCAAAAGTCATCGAAAAATGCACTTTGAAACTGAGAAAAAGTCATAAAAGATGTTTTATAGAAAATTTTCTGGCGCACCCTGCTGTGAAATCCATTTCTTTATAGGTTGTTGCATTTGGCTGGAATTCCAAGATTCCCCAAAAATTCCAACTTTTTACTGGTGCGATGTACAGAAAAAATTATTGAAGAAAAGTTTCTCATTTTATCACGATGGAGTCTGAAAAACATAGTCTTTGACCCGGAAATTTACTGCCTACAGAGAGCCAAAGTTGTGGTGAAACTTGAAAAATAATTTTGGTAAATTTTTGTAGTTTTTTTCATTCTGGAAAGAATCTCATTGAATAAAAGTTGTATAAAATTATCTGTATAACTCAACTGTGTAATCAGATTATGATTTGGACTGACCATTTGGCTGGAATTTAATGATTCCCCCAAACTTCCAACTTTTTACTGGTGCGACATACAAGAAAATTTATTTTAGAAAAGTTGTTTATTTTATCATGATGGAGTCTGAAAAAATATAGTTTATAATCTTTTACCCGGAAATTTACTGCCTACAGACAGCCAAAGTTGCAGTGAAACTCAAAAAATAATTTTGGTAATTTTTTTTTCCATTCTGGAATGAATCTCAATGAAAAAGAGTTGTAGAAAATCATCCGTATAACTCAACTGTGAAATCAGATTATGATTTGGACTCACCGTTTGGCTGGAATTCCATGATTCCCCTAAAATTCCAACTTTTTACTGGTGCGACGTACAAGAAAATTTATTGAAGAAAAGTTGCTCATTTTATCACGATTGAGTCTGAAAAATATAATTTATAATCCCTGACCTGGAAATTTACTGCCTACAGAGAGCCAAAGTTGCAGTGAAACTCAAAAAATAGTTTTTGTAGTTTTTTCATTCTGGAATTCCATGATTCGCCAAGAATTTAAACTTCCGCTTCCCACTCCTCTGAACACTCCTGTGAACAAGATATTGGTTCATCTAGGACATCTTGTATATCAGCGGAGGTGTCAAGACTACGCTCAGCACCCACACAACGAGCAGGAACTAAAGGAAGACAGCCGAAACAGATCGGCTGAGGGAACAAAATCGCTCTGCAAACGCCATGATGTGTTGGCAAGAACTGTAGACTATTTTTAGCACGGAGTCGTCTGAGGGACAAAAGAGGTGCCAGTTAGTCACTAAGCATCGACAGATACATAGTTAACGCGCGCCATTCAATTTCTTGAGAGCTTCTCGCTCGTCATGCTCGTTGCTTACGTCAGTAAAAATTATATGACGCCAGCGGCATTGTCGTCATTAAGGGGTTATTCAATAGTAAATACACCAATAAACATGCAAGCCTATGTAGTAATATTTTTTCTAACTCGCCTTAGGTTTTTATACAACATGCCCAGTCACTTTATAAGGCAGTATATAATGATGGACAAAAGCAGAGATAAGTAACAATTAAAGCAGACTGCATACATTCTAAGCCTTGTAAGTACATGGCAAATATTGATATTGTTCAGTTTCGATACATTCTGAAATTCGCTATTCTCTGAATAAACCATGTTACACAGTTCATGATGCAGAACAAAAACATTAATTTTTTGACCCAAACACACTAAGAAGACTGATGAAAATATAAACAATATCCAAGTAGAGAGTCAGGGCCCCAAAGATGTGCTCCTCAGGGGAGATCTGGTGTTTACGTCCACCAACCACCGTCTGCGTATCGTACACAAGGTACTGCGAAAAACAAGCCAGAAATGAGATGCACGTCTAAATGTATGTAGCACAGGGTATAGTAGATTTCAGAAAAAAAAGGAGTTTGAAAAATGAAACACTATTTCCAAACTTATTATTTCATCCAAAACTATGTAGATCTTAGCTACTTGGAGAGATAAAGATATTTGCTGACAAGTGTTATCAGTAATTCATTTATAAGCTATTGCATGTATGCATGTTTTAGAAAAGAAGAAAAATATGTTAATTAATGTTATTAATATGAAAAGGACAAAAGCCCATGAACAGCAACCCAGATATCAGTCGTTGTGGTTGTCTGACTATCTCAATCACCACTGGCACTTTTTTTGAACAGTGCCCCAGCTGCAATGAAAAGAATGAGGAATTAAAGTACAAAGAATCTTTATAAACCAAGGAGTGTATATTGAAAGGTAAATAAGTTGGATATGTGTACATTATTCAAGCATAAGTAATTGAAATAATTGAAGTGAGTGAGTAGTTGTGGCCGTGATCGGATGTGTTGCATCTTGCTCCAAGCGGAAAGTGCTTTGTCGACATGGCTGTCAAGGCCAAGGGTGTGAGGGATTTGTGTTACGTTTGTGAGGATTTCACAGGCGAGAAATGGATTGGATGTTGTTTGTGCCCTAAATGGTGTCATGAGAAGTGTGCTCATTTGTCTGGAATTAAGCAGGATAATATACCTAAAATTAATTGGATTTGCACCCCATGCCTTCATAAAGCGTTTCTGGCTACCAAAATTGTGGAGAAATTGAATGAATTCAAATAAGAAATATCTAAAGAAATATCTGTGGTAAAAGATGAAGTTGAATCAATGGCCGAGAAGGTGCAGGAGGGCCTGGGGTCAGTTGCTGACGTTCTTCAAGCTGACCAAGGACTTAGTTGGGCTGAGGTGGCAAAGAGAGACAGGAAAGTCAAGAAGAATCTCCTGGTTGTGAAAGCTTCTACCCAGGAAAAGAAAGCAACAGATATGAAGGATGAAGTCTCCCAGGCATTGAATGGCATTCAAATAATTGATTCAAGATTCACAAATGGAGGTAATGAGGCTGCTCAAAAATTGGAGTCCGTTGAGCAAATTAGTACCAAGAGTGTTGGAAAGATGAACCCAAAGATCACAATATGCAATGTACATAAAGAGGAGACCAAGGAAAAAATAAAGGAGACCATCTTAGACTGCAATGAGTTCTTACGCACAATTCAGGGTGTTGAGAATAAGATTGAGTTAACTTTAGTAAGCCTGCAGCTGGCGGCACGATGCACTACATTTTGAGGTGCGACCCAACTGTAAGAGAGCTGATTTACAAGAATCATGACAAGTTAAAATTAGAATGGGGAATATATACAGTGAGAGACAGATACCATGCAATTATAATGTTACCACTGTCAGAGATATAGCCATCTTAAGGCCAACTGTACTGCCAAGACCAATGGAGAAGCCCCAAAATGTTTCAAATGCACTGGCAATCATAAATCAAAGGAGTGCGCCATGACTGAGAAGAAATGCATAAATTGTGTGAGGTACAAGAAGCCTGAAATCAACCACTCAGCGAATGACCAGTGTAGTGTAGTTCTTCAAACTGAAATTGAGAGAATTCGTAACATAACCGATCATGGCTATTAATTAGTGTCTATACTCAAGACAAATTGTGTGTTGAATGTTCAGTGAGTTGGAAATAATTTAGTGCCACACGGCCGAGTGACTATGATGATGCCAAGTTTTATTAAAAGTACATCAGTAGGCTATTCATGAAAGCAGTCAAGACTCACTCACTCACTACGACGTTGTGAATAAGTATATCGAGGATTATTATTGAGGCTAACATTGTAATTGTTGACGGCCCTCGCAGAGCGTTGCACTAGCGGTGGAGTGGGGCCTGAAACCTCATCATCAACGGTAATATCTTTTATAAAATCAAAATAGTTGATATAAAAATACATTGTCTTAATCAGCATCTGTTACAGTTTCAAGTTCTGGTGGCTGCCAAGCAACCAGTTTACTATGAGACACTGAAGTTTTCCAATTATATTATAGAGGGACTGCAGTTAATATGAAAAGGACAAAAGCCTATGAACAGCAACCCAAACAGAACAGGAAATTATATGAAGAAGGGTGTTGGAAACAAGATTTCAATCTCCAACCTACAGTGTCTTCATTGTTTTTGTATAAGAGGCATTAGAAACTTTAGGAAAAGAATTAGTTACTAAATCTTAAAAGTAAATATAAGTATATATTCTTGATAAGATATGAATAATTGTCAAACATTATACGTTTTTGTGTACAGAATTATTTAAATTCATAATGGTTTGAAAATATTTCTTAAAGAAGGCAAAGTACACTGTCTATAAAGTACCAATTTTATAACACTTTCCATCTGTATTTTGTACTCAACAAAATGAACAGCTACTTTAACAGGGTGGCAACTTAAGGATATTAAAAATCAAAGGTAGTACAGAATAAAATTAAAAACACAAGATCTGTAAATCTGCCTGAATGAACAAAAGTAGATAAACAAGAGACAGAGAAGTAATCCCATAATAGTAATCCCATAGTGGATTGCCATGTTTTTCACCTTATATAGATAAATTGATCTAGATGTATTTAATCTTTCAAAAAAAATAGAATGAAAGCTGGTAACATTGATTTGCTTATCTTCTTTCTTTATGAATTAACCATCATTAAAATCATCAAAGGTTAATTTGTGTGGTAATATGTAAAGTTCCATGAGTGGGTGTCACCCACATTTCATGGTTTCACAGTTTTCAATGAAATTCTCTTTCATGAATGCTCATCAAGATTACTGCATGTTACTTTCCTTAACCCCAGAATTTAGTGGAAATATACAAATGGTGCCATCTGCTGAAGAGTATCATAGTACAGCAGTCTCACTTCTTTAATATTTAGCTACTGAAGCAACAAATTACAACTTGACTGCTTAAACTAAATTCCCTTTCACTGGCTCTCAGTCCTATTCTCCCATATTGCAGGTAAAATGCCTTTAAGTCTGTATAGAGAAAAAAATATAATGCAATGAATTCATCCCCTATACTGTAATACTGAAAAGGATATATATATATATATATATATATATATATATATATATATATATATATATATATATATATATATATATATATATATATATATATATATATATATATATATATATATATATATATATATATATATATATATATAAGCTGAAAGAAACTGTGATCAGGTCAACTTTTGCTATAAAAGGTGCATACTATATGGTAAAATTTAACATATATAATACCCTCCCGAGTTTTGCGCTATCCGAGTTTCGTGATCCTCGAGTTTTGCGCTTAGTCCTAAATTCTTACCACCCTGACTTTTGTGCATTATCACGCTGCTTTGACACGTATGGGTCATCACGCGCGCAGCATTAAAAGGCAGTGTCACACTGGCCGTTTCCTGCCAACCGTTGGGGCTACAGGCAACCGCTGTTGCCCATACGCCCAAATGGGAGCGAGTTGTCGGTTGTCCGTATGGAGGGAAAATGTGGGTACGAGCAACAGTGCGGCTGTATGTAAACAAACATGCCGGAATTGTCTGAGGAGTGAGAAGCAATGGAAGATGGCCCACCAAAAGACTCGTAAAGTGGACTGGCAGAGCTGCTTTGTTTACTTAATTGACAAGATAAAACAACACCCCATGCTGTGGAACCACAGTTCAAAAAACTTTTCTTTTGTCTATGAAAATTGTAGGACTTCCGGTGTTGTGTTCCTGGCTGTCCTCCCGCGAACTACGCATGCTCAATGACAATGATAAACAGAGCTGTTCTCAGGCATCCCCTGACAGCATGGCTTTGCTCACTTCACTCGCCAGCTCCCCCACCTCATGAACCTATATGTCCTCTAGCCCCCAAAATCTGCCAAAATTACGGTCCTGCATATGTACATTGATTTTTTTTTTTTTTTTTTTTTTAATAGCAAGATGCTAGTATTTCTCATAAATTTTAACCATGAATCACTGCATGAAGGCTATTTATTGGGCCAGGAACACAACACTGGTCTCCACAGCAGTTCTCTGATGAGGTTTAGGTAAACACTCCTGTCCTCCCGTCTTTGAAGCCATGATAGTGCCCACAACCGCTTCTTCCTTCTATTTAACTGCAGCAACAAGTCCATAGCTTGGGTAACGGTAGCACAAGCCGATGACACCAAGTCGATACAGGGCGACTGCTTTGTTTACATTGTGGATATGGGCAACCGATCTTGGCCGTGTGTGACGCACACTTGGAAAAGTTGGAGTTCCTGGTTGCCGTCTACCACCAATGCGGTTGGAGGTAAAAAGTAGACTCCCTCAGTTGGGTGACCATGTTCACATGTGCTGGGGTGGGATTCGCAGAGATGTGCCCTAGTGAACCGTGGTAAAAACAACAAACTATCGATTTAACTTCAGAACAAAGTTTTTGTTTCATTGTTACTTCAGCAGACGGCGCAATGTCGATACAGGGCGACTGCTTTGTTTACAATGTGGACACGGACAACTGACTTTGGCCGTGTGTGACGCACACCTGGAAAAGTTGGAGTCACCAGTTACCCCCTACCGCCAACGCAGTGGGAGGATAAAGGCCCAGTGTCACACCAGCTTATGGACAACCGACAACTTGCTCCTGGTTGGGTGTATGGGCAACCGTGGCTGCCCATAGCCCCAACAGTTGGAGGAAAACGGCCAGTGTGACACTGCCTTAAGGCAGCGAGGCCACTGATTGGGTGAGCGCCAGTGATGACGTCATCGGACTGACGGTGAATCAAGTATGTTTTCTGAACTCATAAGGCGGTCACCTTCAGCTGCAGCTTCAAAATAACCCGTTCTCTCTTCCTATTTCCTTCCTTTTTCCAAGGTACACATTTTAAGATAACAAGGTAGTAAAGTGAAAAAAAAATCAGCAGCTCCACGGGCCGGAACAAATAAGCGTTTCAGTACCCCGAGTTTCACACTCCTCGAGTTTAGCGCTATACTTTCAGAACAAAGCAAGCGCGAAACTCGGGAGGGTACTGTATACACTTGCGACAACAACAACTGATGGCAAAATCTTGTCATTTTCTAGTAACAGAAGGGAGAGACCAGTGAGAATCGATTCAGAATCCTGGTTATTACCTTTCATATTTAAATTCTAGCTTATAATATATCAGTGTGGGCTTGGAAATCATGCCTTTAGGACTTAAAAGGGCTTAAAAGCCTGAGTAGCCTCATTCACTATGTCTCTTTATTCACTTTTAGTCTACTAGCATCATCCACCCTGCTCCACTAGTTGCCAGTATGCTTAAGCTAGTTAACATCTTCCTTTCTTGGAGGGGTAAGTGGGACACTTGTCTTCAAGAGCAGCAGTGAATCATGAGTTGCTTCACTGCATTTCATCAATGGCCTGCTACTTAGTCACTATACGTCATTCTAATACTGCTCAGCCATTCTACCCCTTTTGACGCAATGAATTTAACATGGCTAGATATCCCATGGAATGTAGAGAACAATCCTTAGATGACCTAGGATCAGAGCCTCCCTATTTATATGAATTCCTATGGGAAGAGTATGTTTGTTATTCAACGATTTGCACGGCACTGCAACGCTGTCAAATATTAGGAGTTGCCTATATGATGCAAAGGTGAATAAAGTCAGACTTCTAGTGATATGTGATCATTTTAGTGCATTACCTAGCACATGTATTGACTATGTCAGCTTTGTCTTTTGGTGAAAATATATTAAGAATGAATGTTGGTACTTGGTAACCCAGAAACAGTCTTGTTTATAAGACCGAGTCATATTTACTGAGGCTAACCCCCACCAACAGAGATGGGATGCGATCATACATACAGTGTTAATTAATGGCATATCAATACTGTGTAATTGCCTTCCATGTTTGATAGTGGGGCCTGGCCTCTGTAAACACAACTTAATGCTGTATGCAGGACTTTCTGGGTTACAAAGTACCAATTTTTGCAAAAAGGTAAAGCTGCCACAGTTGATATATATGCTTAGTAAATCACTAGAATGGTCACATATCATTGGACACTTTATTTCACTCACCTTTGCATCATTTCTATAAACAGGTAATCAGAAATTGGGACTACCAGATTTGCAGGTGAATGGCTTTGTTTTTGAAGAAATAAAGCAAGGTGAGCAATGCTTTCTTCTTTGATATATTTTCATATGAAATTATATGAATCATTTGAACAAAGCATTGTAGTACTCTCCACACAGCCCTTTTAAAGAAACAGATGAGAGGTATGATATTTCAGTCTCCTTCCAGCCAGAGAAACATAGAGGACAGTGCTGCCCCTTATTTAAATAGTTTGGAAAGTCTCCCATTGGGTATCAAACAGAGTACAACGAGATTATTTGGGCTTCCCTCTCTATGGCTAAAAATTGAGGGGGTGAAAGTTCATTACAATACCACCCTGTTATGGTTTTTTTTGTCACTTTAGAATTAGCAACGGAAAACAGTGACCTGTGTGCTAATTATTGCTCTTTGAGTATCTGTATGTGCATTGGCTTGACAGTACAATAGTGATCAAAATGATGGGGATGCTATGCATTCTTTTGTCATTCACCATCCTGGCTTTAGTGGCAGCAGCAAATAAATTTTCCCAACCAACCCATATGACAGATTAGAACACGGGTAGACTATACCATCTGACCAAACTAGTCAGCAAGTAAAAATATGTGAATATTTTCTGAATCAAGGCTAGTGTATTGAGTGACAAATGTCAGACACCCAACCCACCAACAACCAATCAGCAGCATCTTTAGCTGCTCGGCTAAAGACCAGCCATTGCTGGGAGGGATCCAGCTTAAGTGAATGAACTATAGGGACCCCACATGACTATCAGTACAGCCAGTTGTTTCTGATGGCTGCCAGAAGCCTGCAATGCTGATTAGAAAAAAAAAAAAATTATATATATATATATATATATATATATATATATATATATATATATATATATATATATATATATATATATATATATATATATATATATATATATATATATATATATATATATATATAAGATAAAAGTGGGCTTGAGGCAGGGGTGTGTCATGTCACCATGGTGGTTCAATATTTATATGGATGGTGTTATGAGAGAAATGAAGGGCAAAGTTGGGGAAGTTGGAGTAAAAATGTACGCTGAGGGAAGGAAATGGGTGCTGAATTCAATCTTATTTGCTGATGACACAGTGCTCATTGCAGAAAATGAAAGTGACTCACAAAATTTGGTCAGTGTTTTTGATAGTGTATGTAAAAGTGATGGTTTGTGAGAGGAGTAGAATTGAGGTTGTGGATTTTGTATGCCTATATAGAGTGGGAATTGAATGTGAAAAAGAATGCAAAATAATTTTGAATGGTGAAGAAATGGAGGAGGTTAATGAGTTTAAGTACCTTGGATCAGTTATGTGTAAGTATATATATATATATATATATATATATATATATATATATATATATATATATATATATATATATATATATATATATAATATATATATATATATATATAGATAGATAGATAGATAGATATAGATATAGATATATAGATAGATAGATAGATAGATATACACATGTTATCAGTATGATTGGGGAAACCTGAATTAGTATATATGCATGACTTGGAGACAACAGTTACAAACACAGTGAATGCTGGGTGTATAGGTAATGCCAAGAAAGGCACCACCACTTTGAGCTTAATTTGCAGTACACAAGTGCTAGTTCTTGAATATGGAAACATCACTGTTATGTATGTGACACAGGCAACAAAGATTAAGTACAGCAAATCAGTATTAATACTTAGCTTCACTTACCTTAACCATGGCATGTCCAAAGTCAATACTTCTAAAAGAGATCCTTCATATGATGCCCCTACCTGATCATAAACAGTCTGGGTATGGATGCCAAGTTGGGGAGTGTGTGAGGAGAAAAGATAAAGAGACAGGAGTGCACATTTAAAGATTCAAGGTCTTCTTATGGATCTTGTTTGGAAATTCTGCTTGAGGATATTAATTCTCTTCACTAATTTCACTCAGGTTGCTTGCAAGAGTCAATGATAATATTTTACCCGACCAACCATTAACCCCTTCATTACCGATGAGTACCAATTGTAATTCATGAAAATTTTTGGCTGATGGACCAATGAATTACTCTCATAATTCATAGCTACAATGACCATACACAGGGCTATATTTTGTTGGTTTATAGAATTTTGGTGGCTTATATGAATTTGATGAATTGGCAAGTGATGGTTATTCCCCAAAAATAATGTCGTGACAAAGCTTCCTAAGTTATAAGTGATCTAATACTTTGGTGTTTTCTGCGTACTTTATCTTTTTTTGTACTATACACCTATATTTTATTACCATTTTTCATGTAGATAGATGTATATCATATACAAATATACATACGAAATTATAATTACTAGCATCAGAGATGTACCTAACTAAACATGTTTCAGGGACAAATGGGTGGACACGATTGATTGATTATTGGGGCATTTGTCTTGGCACCGCAACTGCAAGGTCATGTGGCGCCGAGTGAAAGATTTAATAGACTTTATTTTAAAACTATACCAAACAGTATTTAATTAAAAATGAGGTAAAAAAAATGACTCGATAAAAGGACAATAAAACCTACAGGAGTTTGAGGACGCCAGCCTCCTGTAGGAAGCCATAAACATCATGTCCCTGGAAGAGTGCCTTCTCCTGGGTGGACACGAGTAGTAGTCTTTGCCTTGCTGTTGAACATGGAGGTGCTATTTTTCCACATGAAATATCTAACAAACTGTATTTCACTTAAAACACATCTCGTGGCCAAAATCTATCTGAACTTGTATAAAAATAATATAAACCACTAAATAAAGGTGTAGAGATAAATATAAACTACCCCCATGAAATTTCAGGAGCGAGCAAAAAATTGGTGTTGGGAAAGTGTGTTGGTGTATGGGGGAGGAGTTCAGTCGATAGCAGAGGGGATAATGGCAGGCCTATTTTCAAGGGCGTAAAGAATAATATGAAAAAAAAGCCCGCTACTCACTGCTCCTGAATAGAGATCAAAGGAGTGTCCAAAAAGAGAGGTCAATTTCGGGAGGAGAGGTGTCTTGATACCCTCCTTTTGAAAGAGTTCAAGTCGTAGGCAGGAGGAAATAAAGATGAAGGAAGATTGTTCCAGAGTTTACCAGCATGAGGGATGAAAGAGTGAAGATGCTGGTTGACTCTTGCATAAGGGGTTTGGACAGTATAGGGATGAGCATAAGTAAAAAGTCGCGTGCAGCGGGGCCGCAGGAGGGGGGGAGGCATGCAGTTAGCAAGTTCAGAAGAGCAGTCAACATGAAAATATCGATAGAAGATAGAAAGAGAGGCAACATGGCGGCGGAATTTGAGAGGTAGAAGACTATCAGTATGAGGAGGAGAGTTGATGAGACGAAGAGCCTTTGACTCCACTCTGTCAAGGAGAGCTGTGTGAGTGGACCCCCCCCCACACATGAGATGCATACTCCATACGAGGGCGGACAAGGCTCCTGTAAATGGATAGCAACTGTGCGGGGGAAAAGAACTGGCTTGCCATGTGCATTCCACAGTGTCCCTCCACATGTTATTGTGTTTGTTTTACGTTTTAATCGCTTGTTTCTGTTTCCTTGTTTTGTTTTGTCTGACTGACTGGAGTGTCAGCGTGGTGTGGTGGTGGTGATGAGTCACGCGGGTGGCACCACTTGTAAACAATCAGAAGTATGGGGTGTGTCATGCACATTCCACAGTGGCCCTCCACATGTTCCTGTGTTTATTCTATATTTTTATCGCTTGTTTCTGTTTTTGTGTCTTGTTTTACTTGACTGACTGGAGTGTTGGCATGGGTGCAGAATTTGATAGTTCCTTCATTCCTTGCCTCCACCTACTCCACCTACTATGGATTCAACTCGCACACTTTGAGTTGAGTTTGTGGGCTATACTTTCATGTGCTCTCATAGTAGGCGTTTCACGAAATGTGAAAACATTTAATAGGCGTGCCTGCTGTGTGTGTGTGTGTGTGTGTGTGTGTGTGTGTGTGTGTGTGTTTATATATATATATATATATATATATATATATATATAGATATATATATATATATATATATATATATATATATATACATATATATAGTGGACACCCCTACAACGCATCTTCACACTACACGAAATGCCTACTACACGAGGACCTAAAGATAAACCCACAAACTCATAGTGCGTGGTTGGAACCCATACTACACAAGGTGGAAGCAAAGAATGACCTAAATCTGTTGTGTAACTGATTGCGCGACACCCTCCCCATACTACACGCCCATCATGATATCACAATATGGCAAATATGCACAAATATTCGTGGGCATCCGTAGTGTGATGAGGATGCTGCTTGCCAAGCTTGGAAACTGCTGTTTGCTCTGCCCTGCTACAGTGCTACACCTTTGATGACGTGCTGTTACCTGCCACCCACGTAGCCTTTGCCACCAACTCTTTTTCATGGCATCAACTCACGCCACCAAGATGGAGGTCATACAAAGAAAAGTGGAAGGCCAAGGCTGCACAGTCATTTGGAGAGCTATGAGCCTTGCTGAGTCCATTGTGCGGAGAATGTGGAATCAGCGCGAGAAACTAAAAACTGTAAATTTATGGTGCACCTGTGCTTGATGGACGTTTCCGTCTGCTTAGCTACAAAACATACATGAATATCTTTGGACACACACACACACACGCACAGAGAGAGAGAGAGAGAGAGAGAGAGAGAGAGGAAGGGGAAGTTTTAGGCTTACGAGGGACTCGCAGCTGTAAGTGTGTGCATGTGTATTTACCTAGTTGTAGTTTTACAGGGCCTGGGCTTATGCTCGTGTGGTCCAGTCTCCGTATCTGTATTTGTGCAACTTTTCCTTAAAGTTTTGCACACAAAACTATATCCTCACTTAGTCTGTTCCAAACCTCTATATTTCTTTATGTCTCTCAAACATCTTCCCTTCCTCAATTTTTTATTGTGTCCTCTTGAGTTCCTGGTGTTTATTCCTTCTCTTAGTAGTAACTCTTCATTGTCTACTTCCATTTTACTCAATAATTTATAAATTTGTATTAGGTCTCTCCTTTCTCTTCTTTGTTCCAGTGTTGGTAGGTCCATTTCTTTTAATCTTTCTTCATATAACAATCCCACCAGCTCTGGAACCATTTTTGTTGCCATCCTTTGTATTCTTTCTAGTTTTTTTTTGTGGGTTTCTTCTTATGGGGAGACCACACCGCCTCTGCATATTCCAATTTTGGTCTAATCATAGTGCTTATTAACTTTTTCATCATATCCTTATTCATGTAGTGGAATGCTAATCCTATATTTCTCACCATTTTATACGTATCACCAAATATCTTATTCACATTACTCTCAGGCTGTTGATTATCTTGTATTGTCACTCCCAGATCTCTCTCTTTTTTAACTTTCTTTAATATTTCTCCATCTCCCATTTTATAAGTCCATTTTGGTCTCCCTTCACTCTTTCCCATTTCCATTACATGACATTTCTTCACATTGAATTCCATCTCCCATTTCATACTCCATTCCCAAATCTTATTCAGGTCATCTTGCAGAATTTCAGTCTTTACTGTTTCTTATGTGTCTTTGCAGTTTTGCATCGTCTGCAAACAGGCTCATATAACTGTTTACCCCCTTTGACATATCGTTTACATATACTAGGAAAAGTAATGGTGCTAATACCAATCCTTGAGGCACTGCACTCTACAATTTTCCATTCCGATTTCATGTCCTTTACCACTGTTCTCATCTCTCTTCCCCTTAAGGGGAGAGTCCGGTTTAGATCGGGGGTGCCATATCTCCGGTAAATATGCATGAATCGCTCTGATTTTTATGTTGTGAAGTATTGGCATCATTTACATCAACATTAGACATTGACCCCCATTCTTGTCCCCCTCCCCCCCCCTCCAACTACAACTACAACGAAAATTTAAAAGCGAATCTCCGTCGTTATTATTGGCCCCACAACCTTCATTTTTCTGTGACTTAGAGACGTTATAATATGAAATGTTTCTTCATCGTTAGATTTTTCATTTCAGCTTTTGAATTTGTTTTATGATTTTTTTTTTTTGTGTGTTTTTTTTTGCCTTTTTTTGACCAAAAAAATATTAATATAAAATTAAACCAGACATATATAAAAAAAACAGCGACGATGATTTGAAGAGAAAGTATTCCTCTGCCTTTTAGTCTTTGTTTCATTGAAATCAAGCTAAAACTGGCTCCAAGGTTAACGTTAGAAGGGGAATAACTTATGTTTTGAGATATGGGCTGATAAAGTTTATTGATGGATCGCGATCCCGTTAAAACACACTAGGAAGCTTTTTTCAGGTTTACTACGAGTTTTTTTTATCATCTACAATCTGTGAGATAGTTGCCAAAATGTATACCTACCAAATATATATTTTTCACAGTCATTTTTTTTATATTTTTGGGGTCTCCAAACCGGACTCTCCCCTTAAGTAACGTTCCATCCAGTTCATCATTTTCCCTTTCAGTCCTCCTTTATTCTTCAGCTTCTGTAGTAGTCTTTTATGTGGAACTTTGTTGAACGCCTTCTTCAGGTCCAAGTAAATGCAATCAATCCATCCGTCCCTCTCTTGTATTATGTCTGTCACTCTTGAGTAAAAACTCGGTAAGTTTGTTACACATGAGCGCCCTTTTCTAAAGCCGTATCGTTTACTTGTGATTTTATTATGCTCTTCTAGAAATCTCGTCCATTGTTTCTTTATCACTTTCTCACATATTTTAAATACCATATTTTACATACTACACTGGTTAATGATACAGGTGTGTAGTTCAGGGGTTCTTCCATTTTTCCACTTTTGTATATAGCGACCGCTTCAGCCCTTCGCCACTCCTTTGGTACTTTACCAGTTGTTATTGAGCATTTTATGATATATAACGGTCCAGCCAGCTGATTTCTGCATTCTTTCAGTAAATAACCTGAGACTCCATCCGGTCCAATTGCTTTCCTCTCTTCCAGCTCCTCCATCATTTTACGTATATATCTCCTCTTTAGTTACTATGACTTCTTCTATATGAATATTTATCTTTTCATCTTGTGGTTCGTTGAATTGCAATTCTTTTGTAAAAACTTGCTGGAACCTTTTGTTTAGAAGCTCAGTCATGTCTTTGTTTCCCTTTGTTTGATTTTTCCATTTATGAATCTATAAAACAGTTTAGGTTCCTCCTTGCACTTTTCAACAATATCCTTTTCATATCCTTTCTCTTCTTCTCCTTATTTTCATGTATTCATTTCTTTAATCCTTTGGTTTTTATTTCTTTTCAATCTTCCATGCATTGTCTCTTTTATCTTTTGCCTAAGCACATCTTGCATTAAACCATTCCTTTTTTCCTTTTTCCTCAGGTTTATATTCTTGCACATATTTCATAACTCCTGATTTATACGCCTCCAGAAAAATATTATACTTTTCTTGCATCTCTCTTGTTCTCATTAACTCTTCCCAGTCTAGCTCTCCATAGTATTTCCTGAGATTTTCCATGTCTGCCTTCCTATAGTTTAACCTGTTTCTTTTATATGATTCATCCCCCTCACTTCCTTCCTCCTTTGTTTCCATCTTTATTATCACGTGATCACTCTTTCCCACGGGGCACCCATACCTTAATTCATTCAACAAGTGCATTCTCTTTGTTAATATCAGGTCCAGTCTGGCCGGTTCATCGTCACTTCTGTATCTCGTGTTTTCCTTCACCCATTGCATCATCAAGTTTTCCAGCGTCAATCTTAAAAATCTTTCCCCCCATGCCGTTTCACTACCTCCACTTTCAAATACTTCCCAATTTACCTCCTTACAGTTAAAATCTCCAACTAACAAGACTTTTGTTAGCTTTGAGTAACCTACTCAAACTCTGGATGGTATCTTCAATCATGGTCTCATCTTCTTCCCTGTTCCATGAGTTAGTTCTTGGTGGTACATAGGTCGTTATTATCGGCAGCATTTCTCTGTTTCTGTCCTCCAGATTTACACTCACTATTTCTGCCTTTCCTTCTCCATATACTACTGACTTCACTAATAACTCCTTCCTCGTCATTATCATCACTCCTCCACCACCTTTATCCTTTCTATCCTTCCTCCATACATTATAATTATTATCACACACTATTTGAATGCCCTCATTCAGCTTTGTTTCCGTTAAGCATACAATCTTGGGGTCTTTTTTCCATTAAGTAGTCTTGTAGTTCCAGCTTACTAGATATTATCCCATCTACATTCATATGCATCACACTTAACCCCTTATTAGTTACAATCTTGTCTAGGTTCTGTTCTCTTTCGGCTTTTCCCTTATGTACCATTTCTTTACTCAATCTCCAAGAACTCTCCAAAAAACTTTTTATCCTCTTCAGGTCTTGCATTATTTTTCTATTTTGCCTCTGCTAGAAGTTCATTCCATTTCTTCCTTTCCTCTTAATTTCTATTTTTTTCTTTATATATATATTTCTTTACATTCTTCTATTTCCTTAACTTAGTTGTTCTGTACAAAATTTCCTCTGTTGCCTTCTGCGATCTTAATTTAACTGGCCTTGTTTTTCCTTCTCTGTAAGGGCCCATCCTATAGATTTCTTTCACCTCCTCTTCAAAGTTTTGCAGTTCTTCATCATTTAAGTTCTTTTGTAAGTCTTTCACTGATTTCAGTTCTTCCTTTTCCCTTCTAGGTTTGTACATTATATTATTTTCCTTCATGCCAAATATCATTACACTCTTCTTATCTGCTACATCTCATACTAATTCTTCGTTTTTGTTTTTTTGTTTTTTTAAAGCCTTAACCACCTCTTTCTCTACGTTTTCCTTGTCTTCTTTCAGTTGTTGTTCAACTACTTCTTTGAGGACTACATTAACTTTCTCATTTTTGACTTTCCAAGTCCCTGTTTCCCCCAACACTTCTCTAATCCTTTGCTCCTCTTTGTTCACTATTTCCTTCAAATTCTCATTTTCCTTTCTTGCCTCTCCTTTAGTGAAACCAAATTGTCGAGTCTGGTTGGGCGTAGGCTCCCGCGGGTCCATTTCTCCCCTCTGCTCTGCCACACAGTCCCAACACCTATCTCTTCCTCTCATATGTAAGGTAAAGGTAACATATGATAGGAAAAAATAGGTGTTGAGACTGTGGCAGAGCAGAGGGGAGAAATGGACCCGTGGGAGCTTCCGCCCAAACGGACTCGACAATTTGGTTGGACTATAGTCCTTCCTTCATCGATTTTTCATATTTCGCCAATTTCTCCTTTAGCTCTTCATTTTCTTGAATCAGCTTCTTCTCCCTGTCCTCTAATTTGTGCACTCGTGATCTGAGGTCTCTTTGAAGTCCTCTGTTCTGTACTTCCTCCTCATCCATGCTCTTCACTATTCCGATCTTATCTAGTTTCCTTTCCATAAGCAAAATTCTCTTGTAAATAGTCGACTCTTTACTCGCAAAACCAGAGGAGCTACCAGTACCATACCTTTCATCATCACTGTCATCATCAGCACTCCATATCTGTTCATTTTTCCTTCCTTCATGATCCAATTCCTCTTCTCTTCGGTGTATTCCACCCCAAATCATCCTCCCTCCCATTCATCTTACAACCAGGTCAATAATAGGAGATGAAGAACCACAGTGAACATCACCCAGGCCCTTTGTCAACACTACACTAGGCCCCGTTGGAAACAGCGCCGATCTCGCCAACCATGCATCCTTCTTCCATGGTGTCAAGTGTGTGTGTGTGTGTGTGTGTGTAGTTTTTTAGTGGAAGCTATCAATGGTAATAATGTTTAGGCATTGTGAAGTTGGACTACTGACTGCTTGAGGGTTGTTCTAGTGAGGACATTGTGTACGAGTGTGCGTCTGTACGTATGTATGTGTACACATGTATGTGTATGTGTGTACAAGTGTACATGTGTATGCCTTTACAAGTGTGCACATGTGTGCGTACAAGTGCACATGTGTGCGTGTGTATTTACAGTTCTTTTGTTTTATGGACAATCATCTGTACCTACATATGTTGGCTATATGTGTACGTACATGTGTGTGTGTGTGTGTGTGTGTGTGAGCGTACGAGTGCGTGTATCATATACATTTTGTCTCTTAAGTTACAAAAAATATCATTCAGGGCAGTGTCGCCCATATACCATTTTCCCTATAAGAATATGTATTCCTACTACGCAAATTCATACTACACGAGCTCGTTTGTCACCCATATAGTCGTGTAGTAGGCGTGCCTACTGTTCATATATATATATATATATATATATATATATATATATATATATATATATATATATATATATATATATATAGTCATCCCACTTGGCGGGACTATAACCCTATGGGAAAATATGCATTTGAAGTCACCTCTGACACGTCATATAAAACATGTTTTTTTCGTTCCCAAAAGTAGCCCAATTTGCGATAAGTAGCCCAATCTGGCAACACTGCAGTGTGGCGGCGTGAACTTTTTTTTTTTTTAGGATAATGTTGCTATGAGAAAATCTCGACCAATAGCAGTCGCCCCTGAGTGAGCTGCTGGCCAATAGGAAAGCATGACGTCACAGTTCAACCGTGACGCCACTCAGAGCAACCTAAAGGCGGTGTCACACTAGCACTTTTTCCACAACTTTTTCCGCTTTTTCTGAAAATCGTGGATATCTTGGCTGGCCTGTCACACACAAACGGTGTTTCGCCTGAAACTTTCCGTCGGCACAGACCATGGGAATGTAAACAAACATGGAGTCCACGCGGCAAAGATACGCTGCTCTGAACCTAATACTGTGTATTGTGAGACTTAGACGAGCTAAAGAAGCCAAAAAGCGTGCATGGATGCGCTCATGGTTGGCTGAAAGAGAAAGTGTGTACCACAGGCTGTTAAAAGAGCTGAGTTTAGAGGATCATGAGACTCTGAAGAATTGGATCAGGTTGGACAAGAGCCAGTACCACAGACTTCTGGAGTTAGTGACACCTCTCATTACCAGAAGTGACACCAGGATGAGGAAGGCTGTCACTGCAGGAGAGCGTTTGAGACAGGTTGAAGCCACGCGAAAGTCTCGGTCTTGGTCTTGGAAATGTAAACAAAGGCGGAAATTTGCAGGCGGAAACGATCCTGATCGTCTGACAAATTCATGCGGTAAGTTCATGAATGATGAAAATCGACGGAAATGGCATTAATCGACGGAAAAAGTGCTAGTGTGACACCGCCTAACGCCCATTGCCCCGCCTCCCTCCTCTCCTTCCCCTCCTCTCTGCCTCCCTCCCTCCCTCCTCCTCTGCCTTCCTCCTCCTCTCTCCCTTCCCCCTCCTCTGCCTCCTCCTCCTCTCTGCCTTCCTATTTAGCGTCATGCATCCAGAGGTCACAATTAGTTGATCATGATATATATATATATATATATATATATATATATATATATATATATATATATATATATATATATATATATATATATATATATATATATATATATATATATATATATATATATATACATACAGTCGTCCCTCAAATAGTACGGGGGTTAGGGACTCAGGACCCTCGTACTATTCAAAAATCCGTATAAAATTAGTGCCCCCCTTAGAAACACTCCTGGGCTGCGTTTGAGAGTGGGAATAGGTGCACCTAACATCACTGTAGCCGATCCAGGAATCAGTACTTTTCCTAACTATTAAAAGGTAATGTTATTAAGAACATAAGAACATAAGAACGCAGGAGTCTGCAAGAGGCCGGTAGGCCTGTACGAGGCAGCTCCTTTGACCCTAAGCTCCCGTATATCTAACCCCACCTAATATCGCTGTCCATGAATTTATCTAGTCTATTTTTGAATGTGACAATTGTATTGGCACTCACCACATGACTAAGCCTATTCTTTGCCTATGTCCCTGTTGAATCTGAACAGGGACATAGGCAAAAATTGGTTTACTAATAGGGTGGTGGTATTATTGTATTTCGTAAAGAATCCTCATAACCAAAAACTAACTAAAATTATGGGTATTCTTTTTCTTGAACAGAACATTGAATAAACAACAGAACAATAGTATGAAAATACGTATAGCTACTGTTGCCAGGTCATCGTACTCAAAGCACAGTATTTACCGGTTTCTGACGCCTAACTATTGCCAAGAAGCATAAGGATCTAACTCTTTTAACGATAACTATAAATTAGTTTCGTTATTGGAGCACAGAAGACAGTTTGGGGGTAGGAAGTTGGGAAATATAATTGGCTGAGTATGACAATCTAGCAACGTTGAGGCTGTAGCCCACAGGCCCGAGCTAGCCTGTACACGATTTTGCGGGTGTCAGATACCATAAATAGCATATTTTTACTGAGCAAAGCAGGTGATGTCACTTATTGTGACTTCGTGAGCTTTCATATTTATCTATTTGTGTATATTTCATGGTGGCAAGACTTTCATTACTAGTTTCATTTTTACTAGTGACATGAATATGTGACTTTTTCACAATAGAATGTCACTCAAACAAGTGAATCAGACACCACAGAAATATTACCAGTGTGTGTATGAATGAATTCAAAGATAAGCACATACTGTGATTTAACTCTAGGATGTCTCGTGGATCATTAATAAATAAAAACAAAATATCTGGATAGGCTACTCTTTAGCCCGTTACCGGCTATGGCTGCCCAAAAAGTCCCTCCGACAGGTTTGTACTCCCCCATATGGTGATTGTCAAGTGCGCCTATTGGGACTCACAGTAGTCGGTACCTCCCCAGAGCTCTCAAATACATGACGCGGCAGCACGAGTTGCCAACTCGGCACGTCCGCCGCTCCCGGCTTTGAGAGGTGGAACGCCTCTGTGCTGTGATGACGTCATCAGCAAATATGGCAGCCCAAACAAGCACATAAGTGCTTGCATTGCATCAGGAAGATCAGCGTACACCATTTTGCTGTGAGTGAGATGCCATTACCATAGCAACGACGAGGCTTAGTAAAAGAACTGCCTTTATGCAGCACTCTTGGAGCATTGGCAGTTACTGCGGCAAGAATTTATTTTACACTATTATAGATACAGCGAACACTGCCCTCATTCGCATGGTATGCTTTCCCTACCGAAACGTAACTCATCCCAAAACGTAACTTCTCCTAAATCTGAATTCTTCGATCTACAAAGTGAACACCTTTCTCGAACGTTTTTGGGTGCTTTCAGCAGGTGTTTTGGTAGAACAGTGTTGCCATGGCTACTTGGTGCGAGTAGCGGGAAATTTAAAAATCCTAAAAAAATTCTTCCATGACAATCCGTATAAAACCGAAACCATATTGTTGGAAACCGTACTATATATATATATATATATATATATATATATATATATATATATATATATATATATATATATATATATATATATATATATACAGTCATACCTCGGTTTATGTTTAATTCATTCTGGAATTTTGTTCGCAAAACAAAAAAAACTCATAAACCAGAATTTTCCCATTTAAATTGATGTGAATCCCACTAATGTGCCCCATATCCCCAAAAATACTAACATAACAATCATTTTAAATGTTATTTTATACAAAATAAAGTAATTTTACTAACAAATAGCAGTGATAAATATATAATATAGTATAATGTCTAAATAATATAGTAATAATGTAGTGCTGGCAACACAATGATCGCACACTAGACCGCAAACGCAAGCGGACACGAGCACACGGTGCTACCTCTTTTAAGTGTACAATGCGGACTGAAGGCGGTGTTATACTGGGTGTTTTCCTCCAACCGTTGGAGCGAGTGTAGTGCGGTGACTATGCCTGATGAACGAGCCTCCCATAACCCACTTAGCCAGTGGGGTACCTCTTTGGCCGACTCGGTAGGGAGTGGCTCTCCCGTCACGTTGGTCGCGGGTTCAATCCCAGGCAGCCGGCGAATACCCTCACCTTGTCTTGATTAATTTTTCATGTGTTTCGATACACACAGAGGACGTGTAGGAAAATAGAAAAAAGAGAAAATACATCTCTCGGGGCATGACACGAGCAGCAACCGCGGTTGCCCAAACGCCCAGCCAGTATCAGGTTGTTGATTTGGGTAAACACTCCTGTCCTCCCCTCTTTGAAACCATGATCGTGCCCACAACTGCTTCTTCCTTCCATTTAACTGAAGCAACAAGTTCATAATTTGAGTAACAGCACCACAAGCCACAACAGCCCTTCCTTTTGCAGTCGGCAACATGTGGATACAGGGCGACTGGTTTGTTTACGTTGTGGATACGAGCAGCTGACCTTGGTCATGTGTGATGCACACCTAGAAAAGCAGGGAGTTGCCAGTTGCACCTACCGCCAAAGTGGTTAGAAGAATAAGGCCCAGTATGACTACAGCTTGAGACCCCATTTCCATTGTTTTCTGCTCTGAGTGCTCTCATCTTGCAGCGAACAAAGGAAACCCACGCTCACGTCTTCGACTTGTATAAGCACGATGTTCGTACACCAAGTCACCACTCGTAAACCAAGGCATTTTTAGTGATTTTTTGTTACTCGTAAATCAAAACGCTCATAAACTGAGGTATTATTGTGTATATACAGAGTGTATGAAGGCATACTTCCAGCAGGAAGGAAAGGTAGATGTTGACAGGCAGAGGCGAAAGAGTTTGACCAGGCAGGGTGTAAGCACAGAGGCACAGTTTTTAAGGACCTGGCTCCATCAGGTCCATAAGCCTCCTGAGAGTTGAGGCCAGAGAGGGCATAGAAAACATCATTCCAAAGAATCTTAATAACAGGCATAAAGGAGTCAGAGGGGGGATGAGTAGGAAGAATATGCCCAGAATTGTCCAGAGTGGAGTTGTTACAGAAAGTTTGAGCGAAGAGTTCAGCCTTAGAGATAAATGAGACGGCGGTGCTGCCATCAGGGTTAAGGAGAGGAGGGAAAGTTGAAGAAGTGAAATTGGAGGAGATATTTTTGGCCAGGTGCCAGAAGTCCCGGGAAGAATTAGAAAAAGCAAGGTTTCGACATTTGCTATGGATGAAAGAGGTTTTGGTACGATTCCGGGCGGAAATGTAAAGATCATGGTTAGCAGGAGTTCGAAGGCTCTGATACCTTTTGTGAGCTGCCTCTCTACTACTCCCTTGCAATGAGCATCATCGCTCTGGCCTGACCAGCACAGTAGAACCTCATTTATCCGGCATCCAAAACAATGGTACTCTCAAAACAATGGCACGAATCTGATTTTGATCTTGATGTCACAGGTGATAGGATCTGCCGTTGTTTACAGTGTTGTCGAAAAAAATTTCAGTCCCGCTAAATTCACCCCAAAAAATTGCTAGATAAGAGCTGCAAATCGTGAAATTTAAAGTAATACAATATTTACACCCTCCTAAAATGCCTAAATAGGCATTTTCATTAAAACGCTAGCTGCTAGATGGCATATTTCTCAGCTAGATCATCACTCAAAATCTCTAGATCTAGTAGGAAAATCGCTAGAATGGCAACACTGGTTGCTTATGCCAGGGCTGCCAAAGCGGAGCTGACAACTATGCAGCATCACCGACGTGTTTACCCGCCATAGATCAGTGTGTTGTGCTGCCGTATTAACCCCTTCAACACGAGGACGCATATACTGCGTCCTTGCGTGCCCCGTACCATATCTGAGGACGCGCATACTGCGTCCTGGCTCACTTTAGCCAATATACGAGTTATTTATCTCTATATTTATGCTTACATCTCAATATTATCAATTAATTTAAGTTTCTTTACGTGCACCATTTAATTCTGTATGTTTTCACTACTTGGATGGGGACATGATGAAGAAAATCATAACAACATTGATTAGACCAAGGCTAGAGTATGCAGCAGTTGTCTGGTCATCACACAAGAAAAAGGACATAAGGAAACTTTAAAGGATTCAAAAGATTGTGACTGAGATGGTACCAGAACTATCAAGCCTGCCACACTAGACTAGATTAGAGGAACTGGACTTACCAACACTGGAAGAATGAAGAGAAAGAGGTGACTTGATAACGTACAGGAATACGAGTGGAATGGAAGTGTTAGATAGAAATTATTTAATCGAGATGGAAGGGAGAAGGCAATTAAGAGGACAGAGTAAGAAATTGAGAAAGGGGATTTGTTTGAAAGACCTAAAGAAGTTCAGTTTTCCATACAGGAGTGTGGATACATGGGATGGACTTAGCAGACATTGTTGAAGCAGATAGTGTCCATAAAATGAAAGAAAACTGGACAAATATGGATTGGGAGATAGGACTGTCCAAGCTTGAGCTCAGGCCTTGTATACTACAAATAGGTAAATATACACACACACATGGATGACTTGTCACCTGAAAAACATATAAACAACATTTTTAGAGATACATACAGTATGTTTATGAATTTAAAATTAGCATTTCACTAAAGATATAATGATAACTACACTAGCTACCAAGATGGTACCAGAACTGGAGAACTTAACTTATGAGGAAAGATTAAAATAAATGCAGATGTTAACACTGGAAGAAAGAAAAGAGGGGTGACCTAATTACATTATACAAACTTGTAAATGACCTGGAGAAATCAGATATTAATGACCTAATACTGAAAAGGGGAGGTGAAGACAGAACTAAAAAGTCATAAAAAGTTGAGGAAGGGAACATGTCTATCAGACACAAAGAAGTAGTTTTCCCCACCAGTGGCGTAGTTAGGCCTGGGCATTCGAGGCTATAGTCTCGAATGTTTTTTGAATAGCCCAGGATCTCTCTCTCTCTCTCTCTCTCTCTCTCTCTCTCTCTCTCTCTCTTTTTTTTTTTTAGAATAGCCCCAGCAGGCCAATACAAAATGTTAATTTTTGTTAAGATGTTAGTACTAGAAATTAGATTTGATAGATCTCATGTGGAGATCACACGGTTTGATTCCATCTGGTTCACGTTCCTATCACGTATTCACGGCCACTCGCCAGTCGAACTTGGCCATCAGTTAGGCAGTGGTACCAGGCGCCAGCCAAGGTGCGTATCCCGGCCCGCACACACGTGTGAGCGAGAGAGCTTGTTGATTGGTAGTAGCGAGCAAGACCTGAGTCTGAGGCTATGGATATAAGAAGATTTTTCAAAAGGAAAGGGGAACAAGGCAATGAGGTGCAGCCTGCAAAGCAAGAGCAGGCAGAGGAAGAGTTACTTCCTGCTGTTGCTGTAACTGCAGATGAGTCAGGATGAGAGACTGCCGCTGCCTTTGCATTGTCTGTTAGCTCAGGTTGGTGAAGCAGAGGGCTCTTTAGCCAACTAGCAAGTAGCCATAGTCTAGCTGAGTGGTTCTCAAATGATTTGTCACACAAAGCACACTAATTCCTTAAAAAAATATGGTAGTAATGTATACTGTAATGATGGAAAATGTGCACACTGCACCAAATTCCTCCAGCATTCAGCAGTTCTAAGTGGAATGATGGACCATAATTTTTCTGATTTCCAAAGTATCCAGTTATTATTTAGTGAATTTCAAGAGGTCTTTTTATTGATATTTTACTGTAGACAAAAACCTGTGGTCATTAGTTATGTGACAGTTACGCGAGATCGAACTTCGTTGATATAAAAATAAGTTAAAAGCATAACAGTAAAAGGAGCTTTGAATACGTCTTTAACCCTGTATTAAATAAACTTGCAGCCTGCAGGAACTGATGACATGGCAGGAGTAAAAACCAGCATCTAAATTTATAAAATTTAGTAGTAGAGCAGTAGGCTGCAAGAGATGAAACCTAACAGGCTATATTATTTATATTATTGTGATATGATTACCTAGGCTATGACAATGGAATAAACAATGTCTATTATATAACACTACAGGCCAAGTCTTTTTTTTCTTCTTTTTTTAGGTGAGTAGTTTCAGTCAAATCCCCTAAAGTAAGGCATATACATTAGGAAATCATGTTTGTGTTAGAGGATTTAGTTATAATATTTATTTTTTATATGCATCATGCAGTCTTATGCATGAGTGATGTGCTGTCATTACATCTTGAATATAATTATAAAAGTTAAATGTAAGAGTGCAGAGTTGTAGTTTTCAATCTCCTTGGTAACAGAATAAATTTAATTAAAAAATACTAGATGAATTTGTAAAAAATGGTAGTTTCTGATTGCTAATTACTTGATGCTCAATTACTCAGATGTTCCTTATTTTACTAAAGTACAATTACTCAGATGTTCCTTATTTTACTAAAGTACAATTACTCAGATGTTCCTTATTTTACTATAGCACATTGTAAAAATGGCCGATTGCTTTTCATCAGTTTTTAGTGCCTCAGTCCCTACAGTAATCGTACCCAAGAGAATAAATTTTAATTTGAAGTTGTCTGTACAGTACATTTATATGTATGATACATCAGTCTTAAGCACTTAAATGTGCTTATGCTTTACCATAATTTGATAATGACCTTCAGAGTTTTATTATGACACACTTGCCATATTTTCAGTGTTACTGCTAAATACAGTAACACAAATTTGCCCTAATGTATGTCAGAGAGGCCTCAGAATTACCCTAAAAACTCTGCGCTTCTCTCACCTCCAACCACCCAGCATTTTGGGCTGGGCTAAGTACTAAATATGCCCCTGTTCCTCAGGGAAGCATAGACACTTGCAATGAATTAAATGAGGAAGTGGTGGAGGCAAAAAGTAGAAGATTTATGGAAAAATTGGATGAATATAGATATGGAGACAGGACCACATGAGTGTAGCTCAGGCCCTGTATAATACACCTAGATAAGTACACACACACACACACACACACACACTTTTGCCTATAGTATGCCATATAGTAACATACTCTACAGGTTTGTGGCCTTGATGCAATAAGCTATTACATATAGCCTTAGTGTAGTAGACTATACTATATAGGTTGGTGTAAGACAACTTAAGGGCAGGGAGATGGCTGAAGGTTCCGTCTTGTCATTCACAGCAAAAATTGTATGCAGAACAGCATGCTCACTGTAATGCACATCATGCAGTTCAGGGTGGATGGTGAGACTGCCAAAGAGTTGATGCTTCTGACAGGGACCTTTGAGTTTCTAATACAGGTTGAGAATCCCTTATCCAAAATTCCTGGGACCGAAAGTGTTGCAGATTTCGAAATATTTGTTTTCACTATTACCCATAGGGGTATCTGCAGGCCCTTTTGACATTTTCAACAATATCTTTACACCACAGAGCACACAACATGCAGTAATCACAATGAGTAACAAGTGATGGTTTTACTGTGAGGACTGGTGACAACAAACTAATGCATAGCAACACACCGCGCATCTGCAAGCTCAGGTAAAAACTGCCAATCCGCGACTATCATTTTTTCCCTGCCAACTTTCATTAAACACAGTGCAATTGGGCGGGTAAACCGCGAACCGGGCAACCCTGCAGCACACAACAGCTGTATGTGGTGGAACCTTCCCATCACTTTGTGGAATTTTTCATTTGTGATGTGTCATGTCAGCATTAAAAAAACTTTTGGATAAAGGATTCTCAACCTGTATAAATCATATTCCCATCTAAAGTAAAGGCTACTATTTTGTCACAATATCAAAACACCTTACTCTACTTGGATCTTCAATAGACAGCACATTGCCAACTCGGTTAAGTTTTTTATTATTAATTTTTCCAGAAGTTTTGAAAAGTTCAAAAGAGGGTTTTTATTGTACACACACACACACATATACACACACACACACACACAATATATATATATATATATATATATATATATATATATATATATATATATATATATATATATATATATATATATATATATATATATATATATATATATAATACATTCTTGTAATATCTAGCAATGACCTTATACCTACCACACTACATATGGATGTGAGTGTGAGCATGAGACACAAAAGCTATGATAATCTTCTCAACTACTTAAAAGGAGCCATGTAAAGTATTCAATAAAACAAGAAAAAAGAAAATTACTTGAAAATAATAAGGCAATTTCTCTATAAATAAAATTAATATATACTTGAAAATGATGACCATTACTGACCAAATTCATTAGAGAAATTTAAATGCAAATATAAAATATAAACAAAATTGAACTGCCACCTTCTTCAGTCCAGTTGGAAACATTTTAGCAGACAATATATAATAATGATATTTTCCTGCTTCATATGTTGGGCACCAAATACATTATCTTAACATGTAGTCAGGATAATGTACTCCAGAAGGAGAGGGTCAAGCCAAATTAGTGCATCCTCATAGTTATGCCACACATGATTATGCATTCTTCCCTATTAATTTGGTAAATGAATAAGCTTAAGAATATCCATCTCTTAATTTTAATAATACAACTACTTAGGTTAAGAGCGTATTAGTTGGTGCAGCAAGTCTTATGCTACACATAAAATGGTAATTGCTACAAATATTGTATGACTAACATTAAGAAAAGAGTATTTAGCTATTTTAGTCAACAGATTTATAGTGTTGCTTAATCATGTATTTACAAATAGGTAAATACATAATTAAGCAACACTATAAATCTAATGACTGAAATAGCTAAATACTCTTTTCTTAATTTTAGTCATACAATATTTGGTAGCAATTACCATTTTATCACCAAAAATGTAATGTAAAAGAGGTAGCAAGGAAAGGTTATAACTTTTTTGATAAAAGTTAATGTTGGCAACAGATACTGACACAACAGGTTTCCTTGAAACTTCAAATGAAGGTAACCACTCAGTGTGAATTACATAGCCTATTATGCCTCTGGAAATATAAATAAACTATAGCTTTTAAGTAAAAAAAATTGTTTATATACTTATGGATACATAAGCCTAATAATAAGTAAGTTTCAATTTACAAATTTTATCACTTGAGATTCAAATATCTTTAGTTCAACTTTGCGAACTTTTTACTTATAGTATAATAAACTGGACAAAGTTAAGCTGTGTGCTCTAAACAAGCTACACAATATATACTCTGTACACTATATACCTAATTCTATAGTAGTATAGAGATTACAGCAATTTCCTATATTTAAAATTTTGTATAGAGACTACTTCCTGCTTTATAAGAATTTCACTTTTTATAATTAATTTAATCTCTCCCACCAAAAATTGAAAGCAAAGCTAGGAAGATGTTGATAACATCAAGGTAGAGACTAAGAGCCCCATATATGTGCTCTTCCGGGGACATCTCATGTTTCCTCCCACCCACGATCATCTGAGTGTCAAACACCAGATACTGAAAAACAAAATAACTTAAATCAAAAAACAAACAAAAAGTAACAAAAAATATCATATGCATGATAGCTCTTTATATTAGGCTATAAAATACATTCATTTCCACTAAAGGAGTCATGCAAAATATAAAATTTTGAACTAACTGACAGTTGATTGCTAAGAGTTTCATATATAAACTTTAATAACCTTGGCCATTGCTTTGCCTTGAGTCTCAAACGTGATCAATAAATTTCCAACATTGCAAACTACTACATGCAGCTTCACTTACAATTCTATGATCAATACCAACATATTATACATAACTAATTGCATCTACTCTTGACAGCTGCATGATAATCATGTATTTGGAGAATAAACTTAATATATATTGCTTTACCCACCTGTTAACTTTATTTCTTGAGGGTTTCAGTCTTCATGCAGTCTCCCTTTTCACATTAACTTATCAGAAAAGGATGAGCCAAACATCTCTAACCCAAAGCTGTATAAGCATTCTTTTTACCTCTTTATAGATACAACCTGCTAGAGCTCTAACATGTGTGCTACATCCCCATTTACACAAAGTTCATGTTTACTATGGAGAAATTGTCAGTCAAATAATGCCCCAAGACTCAATGAATGTGTCAGTTACCACCCATTTAGCATATCTATACAGCTAAATTGATTTTCTTTTTTAACTTCTGCAACATTTTCAATCTTTGTTCCAAATTCCATTCTGTGGAACACTATACTCTAAACCTTACCTTCTCTCACAAACAGGGTTATGAGACTACTGATATTAATTTCTCCTACTATTTCTATCCAAAATTTCACACCAAAGTTGTATCTGTGTATATCTATAATTTTATATTTGGGTAGGCGGTGGCTGAGTGGTTAGTGTGTGGGCCCCGCATTCATCATGCCATGGACAACGTTGATTCAAATCCCCACGCTACCACCTGGGATTTTTCAGTCACTGCCAAGTGGCTTAAGACTACCCATCAACCCAGACTAGAAAAAAACGTCCAAGTGAATCAAAAATGAGTTCCAGGGGGGCAGCATGAGCATGAGCATCATAACTGGTGCCACTATAAAAAAAATGCCTGCGCCATAACAGCCTTAAGCCGACCACCAGGCCCCTGAAGAAAGCCTACCGGCACTATAGGCAGAGATGGGGGGGAAAAAAAAAAGCTCTCCTGCCCCTGACCTTAAGGGGGTATGCGACACCTGGGGGGGGTGTTTTGGTCAAAATATAGCATTTTGCAAAACTGGGTTAAAAAGGTTCTTATACCATCTAGAAATAATCCCCGAGCAATGTTTTCCTCGTAGCGCAAATTTTAAATGTCTGGAGCGGGTTTAAATGGACCAAGTTAAAGCTTAATTTTTTTTCTCTTTTTTAATCGCAGAAAATCTTACATCAATCAGATTTACTTGAAAAGTGCAAGGAATATTGACTGTACAAGTAGCTAGGGACCTATGATTAGACATTGTTGATAGGGTAGAGGAGATAGGAGTATTAAGAGAAAAAGTGACAAAAAAACACTATTTTACACTATGTTCGACGAACATAATAAAAGAAATACCATTATGCCTTTCTATATAGGAAACTTTCAGAATATTTTCCATAGGGCTCTAGGCATACCTAAAGACTATTCACAGCTAAAAAAAATGAAAGTGATTGGCTATGTATTAATGGTGCTGTGTAATTTTAAGTGTTGCTACATGTATACGCACATGTATGAGTATACATTTAAGTATACATACATTGTTCTGGCTCGTACAAAATGAAGGCAACATAGATGCCTACTTAGTTTCATTGCAAAACCTGATAGTTTAGTTAGTTGACCTCAGGTGTCCCTTACCCCCTTAACTCTTCAGAATTTTCCATTATCTGGCTAAGACTTTATTGTTATTTTATTACTAAATATATGTGCTGTTTATCTCACACCTACTTCCACTAATTTCATAAAATTCTTTAACAATTTCAATTTCAAAGTGAAGCACATCTTGACTCAATCTCTGTTCACTGAAATCTCTCTCAGGAGATTTCAATGTTCACCACCACCTTCAGCTTTCATCCCTCTTCACTGAGCAACCTTCTTTGCTTTCTAAACTGCCCTCCTATGGATTCTATCCCTCTCTGTACTTTTATCTCCAGTTTCCTTTCCGACCATTCTATTTCTGCTGTGGTAGACGGTCACTGTTCTTCCCCTAAACCTATCAATAGGGGTGTCCTACAGGGCTCTGTCCTATCTCCCACTCTCTTTCTGTTATTCATCAATGAACTTTCTATAACAAACTATCCAATCCACTCGTACGCTGATGACTACTCTGCATTATTCAACTTCTTTCAACAGAAAACCCTCCCAACAGGACTTACAAGACTCCAGACTGGAGGCTGCAGAATGCTTAACCTCAGACCTTGCTATCATTTCTGATTGGGTTAGAAGGAACCTCGTGTCCTTCAACACCTCAAAAACTCAATTTCTCCACTTATCAACTTGACACAATCTTCCAAACACCTATCCCCTATTCTTCGACAACACTCAGCTGTCACCTTCAACACTAAACATCCTCGGTCTATCCTTAACTCAAAATCTTAACTATTGTACACCCGCCGCCCGCCACCACAGCCACAAAATAACTCGCAGAGAGTTCAACTTGCTTATTATTTCTATATATCACTCATCCCTCAAAAAGATCACAAGTGGACAAACTACGTAGAAAAATATCAGGCAAATTAATGTTTTTCTGCTGTGTATCTCCCCAGTGTGCATGCGTGGTGGACAATAGAACAACTTATTTCTGCATGGAGGTACTTCTCTCAACGCTGACCCGAATACTGTAGTGGACCGCCCCTGCCACTGCCCTGTGCTGCATATTTCTGCCACCCTACACCGCGTGCCGAATAAATTTAACTGACCAAACCCAACTTAACCTACCTAATGGACCCCTTAAGCTGTGTCAGTACTGACACTCACAAACACTTGGCTGTTTTCCATTACATTTATTTCCTGGATTGATGCATAAGACTTTCTTGTGGTATATATATGTTCATTTGAATGGGAACCACAAGGAGGAAAATATTTCATCAGGTGGGCTGAAAAAGACTATAGTAACCGAAGGATGGGACAGCAGATAAAGGGAGGAGGGTGAGGTGGTTAGCAGACACTATTGTAGTTACCGGGCGTGGTTGGTTCAAAGACTATTCTCGGTCAGTCCCCGTGAATTTCTGACCCTCTGACCTTGTCCATTATATCCAAAATATATATATATATATATATATATATATATATATATATATATATATATATATATATATATATATATATATATATATATATATATATATATATATATATATATATATATATATATATATATATATATATATATATATATAAAAACACAGTTTCTCCACCTATCCACTCGACACAATCTTCCAAACAACTATCCCCTATTCTTTGACAACACTCAGCTATCACCTTCTTCAACACTAAACATCCTCGGTCTATCCTTAACTCAAAATCTCAACTGGAAACTTCTTATCTCTTCTCTTACTAAATCAGCTTCCTCAAGGCTGGGCGTTCTGTACTGTCTCTGCCAGTTCTTCTCCCCCGCACAGTTGCTATCCATTTACAGGGGCCTTGTCTGCCCTCATATGGAGTATGCATCTCATGTGTGGGGGGGCTCCACTCACACAGCTCTCCTTGACGGAGTGTAGTCAAAGGCTCTTCATCTCATCAGCTCTCCTCCTCATACTGATTGTCTTCTACCTCTTAAATTCTGCCACCATGTTGCCTCTCTTTCTATCTTCTATCTATATTTTCATGCTGACTGCTCTTCTAAACTTGCTAACTGCATGCCTCCCGCAGCCCCACTGCACACGACTTTCTACTCATGCTTATCCCTATACTGTCCAAACCCCTTATGCAAGAGTCAACCAGCATCTTCACTCTTTCATCCCTCACGCTGGTAAACTCTGGAACAATCTTCCTTCATCTGTATTTCCTCCTGCCTACGACTTGAACTCTTTCAAGAGGAGGGTATCAGGACACCGCTCCTCCCGAAATTGACCTCTGTTTTTGGCCACTCCTTTGACCTCTATTCAGGAGCAGTAAGTAGCAGGCTTTTTTTTTTTTTTTAATATTTTTCTTTACGCCCTTGAACTGTCTCCTTTGCTGTAATATTAATCTATATATATATATATATATATATATATATATATATATATATATATATATATATATATATATATATATATATATATATATATCTTTCTCTCGCTTCATATAGTGATACAGGTAACTCGATTTACACGAGTTTGGTTTACGCGTTTTTTAAATAATGTGGGGTCCAAAATCCAAATAAATATTTAATTTACACGTTTTTTTTTCACTTATACGCGATATTGTATGGAGTGGCCACCAGATGTCTCTCGCAACTGGACTCACATGGCGCCGCGGCCACACAGCTGAGCTCAGTTCTACCCGCGTGCCACTTGAACAATAATACATTACCCACACTGCCATGCTACTCAACAACTACAACACCCTCGCTGCTGTGCTACCACGAGGGGAAGGGCAGCCAGAGGAGGAACCACGAGAGGGAGAGAAGTCAGAGTGATACAGTAGGCAATAAAGGTACAAACCTACCACTTGTTTGATTTACATCGTTTTCGATTTATGCGACCTCTTCAAAGACACAATACGCGCATAAATCAAGAGTTACCTTACATATTCTGCAACACCTTGTACATATATCCTTAGGAAGAAGTCGTATTTGCTCTGTACATCTGTCACTGTTTTCATCTCATTCCAGTTTCACAGAGGAACTTTTAAGATCTTTAAAAAGTATGTTATAGCAAAGTTCTTTCTAGTCTCCTTATGCATCTAATTTTGCTTGCCCTTCAAAGCTCCTTTTTCTATTTATAATATCATATGATCATTTTTTTCCCTTGGGACACAAGCATCTTATTCATTAATTAAAATCTATCCTTTGGTGAATACAAGGTCTAGTTTTGATGGTTCATCTCATCCTCTGATTCCATTTGAATCTTCTACCCATTGCATCATCATGTTTTGTGTCACCCTCAATTATCTGTTACTCCAAGTATTTTTGTTTCCCTTGCACTCAAATGTATCCCATTTCAATTCTCCACAATTAAAGTCCCCCATTAACATTAATTTTCCTTATCATCATCTGCAAGCTCTCCAGGGTGTTATTTAACATTTCTCTGTGGTCTTCACTTGTTCAGTGATTCTCTGCTTTTATCCGATATCTGTATGCTTGAGATTTCTACTTTTCCCTTTCCCTACTCTAACTTTATCACCTTTATCTCTGATTTGGTCATTATCATTACTGTGTGTGTGTGTGTGTGTGTGTGTGTGTTGTGTGGGTGGGGTCCCAAATATGGTACTATAGTCGGTTCACCCAAGTCTAAGGTGTGCATCATCGTGCCCTGGCAACATGCTGTTACATGGCGTGTCTGATTTTGTGGATAATATAAGAGAGCCTACGCATAGTGTTGCTGCGCATTGAATGGAGAATGTATTGATAAGGAAATGTTTATGATAACTGCAATGACGTGCGTAATGTTGCATAAATGTAAAGGTAAATGATACATGTAATGATGCGCATAATATTACGTAGGAGTATAGATAAATGTGAATGGCAATGTAATGTAATAGTTGAATGTACTATAATAGTTTTATGAAGTAATGAAGAGTGTAAGAGGAAGAGAGGTGGAGGAGTGGTATGCCTGGCACCCATGTTTACGTTAAGGATGGCGGGCCACAGATAAAATAGACAGTGATGCATGGTAGGCCATGACCTGGGGGTCAGCTGTCATAGCTATGGGCGGGTATCGCCTCAAGCCAAGGGGCAGAGGGAAGGCGACAGGCTGATTGAATGGACGCTTTTCCCCTGCAGCGGATGGAAAGGGGAGCTGCAAGGCCTACAGACTCTGCAATGTCGTGAGTCTACATAAATTGCATGATTAGCTGGTAGGGTATGGTGATACATGAGTTATACTCGCCTTGTCTGTAAAACCCATCACACCGGGCTTGTAAATGCAGTGCAAATGTGATGCTGCAAAAAAATGGCTCGAACTGCCTGGGATTCTCCTTGGTTTTGCCTGGAATGCAGGACATCCTCTTCATGTTTGGGTTGGCATCTGCGTGAACTGTAATGAATCGCAAGGGTCGGTTGGCTTCTGCAGAAGTTTCTTGCATGCTTAAAAATTCTTTAGCGGCATCGCAGAGAAGTGAGATTGCGTCGGTTTCGTGTCGCATCCCCCGGGGGACTTTCGCCCATGTCACGAGGCATTCTCAGTGCTTATGAGTGGCTTCTGCGCATAATGCAGCGCTTCTGCTGACCACTATCGTGGCGGAAGCGATCAGAATGCCCCCCGGTTATGTTGCGAATGTGAGGAGATGCCGGAGAAGGGGAAGTTCTGATGAGAATGGGCTGAGGTGGTGTTGGGATGCCGGAGAATGTCACAAGAAAGCGACTCGATAGCAATCCATGGGAGGCACACACACACTTTTCGGCATAAAAGCAGCCTGCTTTGCCAATAGATTTCAGTTGTTGAGCAGCTCAAGAGGTGAGCAGATTGATGTCCAACAGGTCATCCTGATGCAGTCCATGCTGCATATGCAGCAAGTGGAAGCAGAGAGTAATGCTGTAATAGTTCATGCCATTCTCAATGACAGGGAGGAGGAAAGGAGGAGGAGGAGATGGTGGGTGCAGCTGTGGGTGGGTATTGATAGGAGGCTGCAGTATGGTCACTATGGCTGCCTGATGCCAGAACTCAGAGCACAAGATGACACATCAATCTGTAACTACCTGAGGGTGCCTCCAGACATGTATGACAAGCCGCTCAGGCGTGTGGGCTAACGAATCACTAAGCTTGACACCAACTACCAACTGTCTCTGGAGCCTGGGCTCAAACTGGCTATCACTCTACGTCAGTAGTTCCCAATCTGGGGGGCATGCCCCCCTGGGGGTGCATGAGCAGGATACAAGGGGGGCGTGATTCCGTCTGCCAAAAGTTGCAGTTTTGCAAGAAATAAATAAACACACACACACACACACACACACGAAGGAGTAACATTGTTTGAATTATCCTCACGTGAGTTTCAATATATATATATATATATATATATATATATATATATATATATATATATATATATATATATATATATATATATATATATATATATATATATATATATTTTATATACAGTGAACCCTCAATATAATGGACTAATTGGGGGTAACAAAGTCAGTTATAAGCGGTGGAAATTTAAAAAAACCTAAAATAATACCGACGAACCTATTAAACGTAGGTATATAGTTTTTTTATTATGTATGTTGTCTGTACGTTGTCTGTATAGGTAGCGTTCACAACTCGTCACGTTCAAGCTCTCTCTGTACAAGTTTTGCCATAGGGCCAACAAAACAAACCGCGCTTCTTCTTCTTCTTCTTTTGACCTGTTGCGTGTTGGTGCCGTAAGACAGGCACAGCCTAACTAGCCCCATAAAACACTCCAAAAAAAGAAAAAGCCATCTCCACCATCGCCTCTGCTCTGCTGATACATGTTGTTTTGTTGGTCTTCCGGCGATCAAGGGTTGACAGGTGGGGGGGGCATATTGTTTACGGGTATGGGTAAAATTCTATAAGTGTGCCAATCTCGCACTGGCAGATGAATTTTTTTTTTTTTTCAGTTTTCAGAGTTTTGAAATAATGTGATAATTGTTTCTGTCACAAATCATTAAAGGACTGACTTTTCAATGGCCGTTGCACCCACTGCTGCCCGCCACCGCAGCCGCAAAATAGCTCGCACAGAGAGGTTCAACTTGCTTACTGTTTATTCAATTCACTCATCACTCACACTCAGAAGTGGACACACTAATAGAACAAACCCAGGTATATTAATGTTTTTTTCTACTGTGTATTCCCCAAGTACGCATGCGTGGTGGCCAGCAGCACGACTTATTTCTGCAAGGAGGTATTTCTCGCAACACCGGCCTACGAACTGGACCACATTCGCCACTGCCATGTCCCATCCCGCACTTCGTATTTCCGCCGTCCCAAACAGCGAGCCAAATAAATTTAAACTAACCAAACCTAGCCTTCCCAAATGGAAGGACTTCCTAACGGAAGGATTTCCTAACGGAAGGGGGGGACTTCGCCCCCTTCGGCCTCCTTAAGCTGCGTCAGTACCAACACTCTCAAACACTTGGCTATTTTCCATTACATTTATGTCCTGGATTGATGCATAGCACTTTCTTGTGGTGTAAATATGTTCTTCATTTAAATGGGAACCACAAGGAGGAAAACATTTCATCAGGAGGGCAAAAAAAAAGACTACAGTAACCCAAGGATGGGACAGCAGATAAAAGGAGGAGGGGCAGGTGGCTAGTAGACGTTATTATAGTTACCAGGCTTGATTGGTTCAAAAAATATTCTCGGTCGGTCTCCGTGGATTTCTGACCGTCTGACCTTGTCCTTTATATCCGAAATCCATTATAAACGGGTCCGTTATATCGAGGGTTTACTGTGTGTGTGTGTGTGTGTGTGTGTGCGTGTGTGTGTGTGTGTGTGTATATATATATATATATATATATATATATATATATATATATATATATATATATATATATATATATATATATAGTCACCTCTTGATTAACACAAAGGTTATGTTCCTGAAGATGTCGTGTTATTTAAAATCGCATTATTTAAACATAATATCCCCGTAAGAAACAATAGTAATAGGGGGGGATTACGTTCCTGGACACTGGGAAAGTCTGCCTATTTTGGGGATTTTGTTACTCTAACCTTAAAAAAACAGTATTAATACATTAGTAGATCACGGAAACAACAAAAACACACGTTCTCATTCTACTTACATTTGTACTTCATTTTCAATGCTCGACACCTGCATTGGCCACCATCCTTCCTCAGCCTGCATTCTGATGTTCTGACGCTCTCCCGAAAATTGGTCACTTTCTATTATCAATTTCACGGCTCTACCTAAGCCAGTAGCTTTAGATTTATAAGCATTCACTTAATCCATCCTTCCTCTTCAATCTGCCTCAAACCTGAAGTCTCTACATCATGAGGTGTTTCTGTGGTGATGTTATGAAGCGCAGTAACTTTTAGGTCGGAGCAAGCTTGTGTTCGCAGCGCTGCGTACGTTGTGGTTGGCAGCTGCCCTCCCCTCCACACATTCGACCCCATTACAAACCCCCTTCATTATCCTTATGTTTTCAACTTGATAATAATGAAGGGTGGTGGAATGCATCTTCAGGGGCCTGAGTATCACTTCCACCATCACCGTAATGAGATTGAGCTACAGGATGGCCACCAAACTGAGGTTGCACAATAACAGGGCTCAGCCTTCCTGATAAGACGAGGGGTTGGAGTTTAATGTTGTTGATGTCACTGTCTTCGCTACTAACACCAATTTCAAAGCTTGAAAAAGTCACTTTCACTATCACAGAGGTCTTTAGCATAAAGATCCAAAACTTCCAACTTCTTTTCAATGGTGAGTCTTTCTTGACTTCTTGGCAGCACTTTCCTGTGAGGAGCTGGAAGGACGCTTGGGTACCATAGTAGAGGTGAAAATGCAGTGTATTAAAGAGAAACGTTCCACTCACAGTGTGGGCTAGCTAGTAACTTCAGATTGAGGAGAAACAGAGCGTCTCAGCGCGGTTCCTGCTAGAAGTAGCGTGGGTGCGCGTGACGTCATCAAGCGTGACATCATCGATTAAACGTGCGTTAAATCGATGACGTCATTGAGCATGATGTCATCGATTAAACGCGCGTTAAATCAAAAATATCGTGTTAGTTAATCGTATCTC
>NC_066540.1:10458512-10528512 GCF_024679095.1 Eriocheir sinensis | reverse complement strand
GGAGAGGGGAGTTGTGTTTGTGTCGTTGTCTTGAGAGTACGGTGTGAGAGTAGTCGTGCAGTAGTTTGTTCGTTCGCCGCACCTACGTCCTTGCTGGGGCGAAGGTGCGGGCGTGGTGTTGTTGAGAGTTTGTTTAATGTTTTTTGTCTAATACACTGATCTATTCGTTACAAGCTATTTCGGCAATACGTATTAGAAAGCACATTCATTTTAACTGTTCTTATCAATTTTAAATGTGTTAATATAGTACATATGTAGTTTCTTTTATTTATTTTTGATGTTTTATAACGTTTTAGTATGGAAAAAAAAAATTTAATTGCATTATCCAGATCAATTTCGGATAATCCGGTTTTTCAGATAATCCGCTTTCGGATAATCGGGGTTTTACTGTATATATATATATATATATATATATATATATATATATATATATATATATATATATATATATATATATATATATATAAATATATATATATATATATATATATATATATATATATATATATATATATATATATACACACACACACCAGGTATTCGTTATATGTGAGGGTTAGGTTCTGCAAAAAGCTCGCATAATGTGAATTCGCATGTATCGAACCTATCATCCCTTTAATTATAGGGGGTTATGTTCCACGACCCGATTTTGAACCCTCTAACTATTTTTTCCAGCATCATTTCACAATAACAAACCATTAAAGCAACAATAAAGCCCATTAGTACAGATAAACTGTAAAACATAATATGAAAATACATTGTAAACAAACAAAAACTTTAGGATCAGAGGGAAGAAAAGGTTAATTATAAGCGAGGAAAGTGCAGGAAAACATTTGCACCCGCCGCCCTCTAGTGCGAGTGTAGTGCAGCGACTATGCCTGATGAACGACCCTCCCATAATCCATTTAGCCAGTGGGGTACCTCTTTGGCCAACTCGGTAGGGAGTGGCTCTCCTGTCACGGTGGTCGCGGGTTCAATCCCAGGCAGCCAGCGAATACCCTAATCTTGATTAATTTCTCGTGCGTTTCGATACACGCAGAGGTCGTGTAGGAAAATAGAGGAAAAGAGAAAATCAAATCTCAGGGCATGACAATGGTGGCAGCGGTGGGATCCTCTCCTGCAGTTCTGTTGAGTTTCCCCGAAGGGGTAACAGGTAGGATGGCCCATGCTCCGAGGGAAATAGAAAATGGGAAGTGTTGGAGGTATGTCTCTACGGGGACATTGTGAAATAGTGCACCAAAATGGGTCACAGTCTAAAGGTCTCAACACACAGAAATTAATCTGCATAGGGGGGAAAGTCATGTAGTGCGGCGACTATGCCTGATGAACGAGCCTCCCATAACCCACTTAGCCAGTGGGGTACCTCTTTGGCCGACTCGGTAGGGAGTGGCTCTCCCGTCACGCTGGTCGTGTTGTGTAGCGTGGCAGTGTGGGTACTGTATTGTTGTTCAAGTGGCGCGCGGGAAGAACTGAGCTCAGCTGTGTGGCTGCAGTGCCGTGTAAGTCCAGTTGCGTGAGACATCTGGTGGCCACTCCATAAAATATCACATATAAGTGAAAAAAACGTGTAAATTAAACATTAATTTGGATTTTGGACTCTGTGTTATTTAAAAAATGCGTAAACCAAACTCGCGTAAATCGAGTTACCTGTATATATACATATATATATATATATATCTATGAGTTTCGCGGTTAGTCCAAAATTCTTACCATCCCAAGTTTCGCGCATTATCACCCCGAGTTTCGCGCTGCTTTGCCACGTACGGGTCATGTCTATTTACCATCGGCATCACGCATGCTACCTTTAACACATTCCTTGCGACCAGGTGGTTTATTCCCTTGTGGCGGCCTGACCCACTGGTGGTCATTTTGATGCCAATTACTATCCTCCTAATTATCCAATATAGGATCCACTTAATATTTTTTTTTGTATTAAAGATTCTCTTTCTATGGATAAGGCATTAAAGAAAGATAATCAATTAAAATAATATTGTTTGTTGACCATTAAACCATTTCAATTTTACCTTGAATTGAGACTATTATGAAATATGGTAAATTACATTTAATTGATCTTTATTAACTTCAGTGGTTGAAAATTATTTTTTTCTCAAATATCCCCATTAGTTTTAATCAAGCTGCAAGGCCTATAGACTCTGCAATGTCGCAAGTCTACATAAGTTGCATAATTAGCTGGTAGGGTACGGTGATACATGTGTTATACACTCAGCCCTCGATTTAACGGATTAAAAGGGGGAAGGGTGGTCCGTTGCTTGAAAAAGTCCAAGCGAGAAAAATGAGAAAAAATCACCCCTCACACAAACCATTTCATAATGTATATCAAAGCATTTGTAATCAGATTATGTATCATCAATTTTGGGGGGTTTATATCATGGCACAAATTTGGCCCGTCGCTGCTACATGGTAAAGTCACAAATTTGGCCCGTCGCTGCTACCGGGTTAAAAATTATCTTTACCACTTTTCAGGTATTTTCTTGGGGCTACTTTTCCACTTTTACTAGAGGACGCATCGACACAATAACTCGTGTCATACTGCTGCAGCTTCTGTTTACTCTTACGAATATCGGAAACTGTTTGTTTCTTAACACCATACTCATCACACATGCTTGCTACACTCAACCCACGTTCTAGTTTCTTTATCAAATCAAGTTTCTGCATCACTGTTAGATTCACACGTTTACGCTTTTCTTGTTTGGGAGGCATCTTGGCACAAAACAAACACCAGAATCAAAGCAGCAACGGACATTAACATGGTGCAATCTACTGCTCCGGCCCGGGCCAAATTCAGAAATGAGGATGTAAGTTCGAGGATGTAACTCCCCACATTGTTAAGACTTACACCCTCCTCACATCCTTTGCTTCATCTGAATTCAGAAAAAAGGATGTGGGATCAGAGAGGCAGCTGATTGGGCAAAAGCCTTCATGACATCATCAGGCTCGCCAGCGAATCCAAACAAGGCCTTAAGCAAAGCATGCCAGCCAATCACAAGGCAGCCGCAGCATCAACTGTGTGGGAGAAAAGCTTGGAGGAAGAATACAGAGTATTATTCCTCCAAGGAGAAAAGAATACAGCAGTAAAAGATAAATGAAAAGAACAAGTGTAATAGTAGAAAACAAACAAAAGGATAGAAAAGGGAAAAGCAGAAAGACCAAAGTAGGCTAAAGTAAAAGGAAAATAAAATAGAAAAGCAAGACACCGGCAAAGTGTACGGAAAAACAGAGCTCAGAGCAGAGTGAAGTATCTAAGTGTGTAGAGTTAAGTATTTGAGTCTAAATAACCAAGAAGGACCTAAGAAGCGATTCAAAGCGGTACAGGTCAAAAGAAGAAGAAGAACACCAGTCTTCCTCTTTTTCTTCAGCTGTTGGTGGACCTGACGGCTGACGGCTATAGTGAACTCTACAACATATATTCCATACCCACTGTAGCATATCGCTTTTAAGGAAGGATTTTGCTTTATTGACTCATAAACTCTTATTTCCTTATCAGGAAACATTATATATAAAGCATTTCATTGAAAATTGAAGAAAGGATGCAAGAGTTACACTTCCTCTGAGGCTGGCATAACTTACACCTGAGTTACATCCTTGGCTACATCCTTTTTCTGTTTTCTGAATCCCGATGGAAGTGCGGAGGGATGTATCTCAGAGTTACATTGATGTAAGTGCTTTCTGAATCTGCCCCCGGGCCAAGGAGCAGTAGATTGCACCATGTTAACACATATTACGTCAGCCTCTATACCTGCCTCCCTTCAAGTTCGGAACAATTTTTCTTTTTTCATGATTTTATATGTGTAGCAGTATACATAATATTATTTTTAAATTTATTTTAAAAGGATTTTATGTGTGTTTATTGTTATTTTACAGTTTTGACGTTTCTAAAGCCGGTGTCACATCGGACAAATCTACCCAGCAACAGACGTCCGTTGCTGGGTATTTGTTCCTTTGAGATTTTGTGATCCGTTAAATCCAAAATCCGTTAAATCGAGGGCTGAGTGTACTCGCCTTGTCTGTGAGTGATTATCCTGTGATGTATTGTTTGACACGTACTAATTAACGTATATTACATCTCACAGGTTTATCATATTAAACGAGTGAACGACAAGGTTTTGTGTGATTATTCCTGCTCAATCGCAGTGGCGACATCACATAGTAAGCAGTCATCAGTGTCAATAATATTCAGGCAGCAATAATAAATACCATCAATTATATTATAGTCAATAATGAGTTAAAAAATATTAGTAATGTTACAAACAGCTGTTTTGTTAATTTACAAGATCGCTGATCATAATTATTAAACAGCCTTGGAGCTGTCCACCACCAAAAAAAATTAGCAGGCTTTATATTAATAAAACAGTTATTTGTGATTTGCTAATATTCTTTTAACTCAAAATTGACTATAACTGACGGTATTTGTTATTACTGCCTGCATATTACTGACACTAAGACTGTTTATTAAGCGTAGGTAATCATACTTTATCTACGAAATCGGACACGTTGTGTGACAGTAGGTTGCCAGCGCACAATAACGCACACCTCAGATTTGGGTGAACCGACTATAATGGTTATCCAGTGATAGTGTCTTGTACTACCACTCCTAAGTCTCTTTCTTTACTAACTTTATTAACCTATCCCCTTCAGCTAACCTGAAGCTATGAGTGGATGAGAAATAGCTAAACATGAACTGAAAAAACAGCATATCTACATTAGTGTACTCCTCTCATAACCATGCAACCGCTATTATTTTTTTTACTCAATTATCAGTTACTGGGTGGTTTTGATCATAATATAAAACATCTTGTGATGGCTGGCATCCAGCTCTGATGACACTACTATCTACTTGTGAGAAAACTCAGCTGATTCTTGGAAGCCTAAAATAAACAGAAACCCATTTCAATGTAAACTATATTTATATCAACAAGTTACTAATGAAGCTCAAAGTGTATGTACACCATGGAAAAATGTATGATGGATTGCCACTTGTTACCATGTCCTACAATTTACTCTAACTTGGGGTTGCGGGTCATAGACACTAGTGAGTTTATTGAACCAATGACACTACCAATATCTGGACACTGGTGGCCATATCGAAGTGAATGAGTTAATTCCACTCCTACTTTGTATTTCATATTAAATTAAATTTTCCACTTCTAACTGTATTTCTAAATTTTCTCTCAGTCCTCTTTCACCTCTTCACAATCTCTTTGGTCTGTTTCTCTCCTCGTCAACTTTGCATCATCTGCACAAAGGCTAACAAAGCTGCTTAGTCCATCCATGATATTATTTACAAAAATTAAGCTACAATGCCTCCTGCAGCACTCCACTTGTGACTTCCCTCCATCTAGATTCATCCCTTAACAATGTCATATATCTTTCTTGTAAGCAATTTTCCATCCATTTCAAAAGAGAGCCCTTCATTCAACAGTGCAGGTCTTGGGCTAGGCCATGGTAGTCATGGTCTTTCTAGGCAAATCAGAAAGGCAGAACCTACCACTTGACTAACTAGCATCAGCACTAGCTGACAAGCAGGCAGATGTTTATTGTAATTATAAAATCACTATCTGGCGTGGAATTTGGGAAAAATGTCAAGTGGCAGGGATTGCATGTCAAAATGACGAAAAAGGGTAGGTATTTTAAAATGTTGTTGGAGTGAAATGATGAGTAACAAACTAAAAAATAACAAGGGTTGCCTGTATTATATTTTTATATTTAGGTCTTGGATTTAATCCACAAAATTCAAGTGACATCCTGTAATATTTCATACTTTTATGAAGATACATGCACACAGCTGTTTAAGGAGCAGCGAGTAACACATCCAGATTCATTAATGGTGAGAACATTTTGTTATTTACCCACACACTTTGAGTAATTATCTGCTGGCAAAAAATATGGTCATTAAATCCCTCTCCTGAAACTTCAGTGTTTTGGAGTACTGTTTTAAGACAAGCCATGCAAATAGTATGCATACTAAGCTGTGAGGATTGGCATAAATTTTTGTGATCCTTACCATTGAAAAAAGAAGAGCGATGCCAGCTGAGTAGATCGTATATAATATTTTGCTGTATGTGAAGATGGCAATGATGCCAAAAATAAACATGACCATGGCTGCCACGAAGAGATATATTCCACATCCGGTAAAGTCATACTGAAAAACAAGAAATATAAATAAATAAATAAAACAATATATATATATATATATATATATATATATATATATATATATATATATATATATATATATATATATATATATATATATATATATATATATATATATATCTATATATATATCCCTCCGAGGAGGGACCACAGACCCTTGACGGGTGGCAGCTCATGAAGGGGAGGGGAGGATGCCAATAGACCAACATTATCGGCTGACATCAGCCTACCTGACCAAGTCGGTCTTTCGACGAGGACAGGCGTGTATTTGTGCTCAAAGAGGAGAATAATGGGAATAGTCTGTTAAGGTTGCCACCTTGAGCTTAAAAAAAGGAATGCAACATCCCATTCTCCAATACAGAATGAATCCATATTTTAACCCTTTCAGTACGTGACGCAGATGTCGGCGTCACAGTATGGAAAGGGTTAAGAGGAAATGGAAGAGGATTACTCCTCTTCTAAACCTCTTAATCCCCTTCTAAACCTCTTAAGAGGAAATGGAAGAAGATTAAAAGGTTTAGAAGAGGATTAAGAGGTTTAGAAGAGGATTAATCCTCTTCCATTTCCTCTTAACCCTTTCCATGCTGTGACGCCGACATCTGCGTCACGTATTGAAAGGGTTTCTCTAGCCTGCCATGACTGACAGATGCTGCCCACTGCTGGTGAACGCAGAAGAAAAGGGGGAGGGACGTTACAATGCGTATTTTACATGTATTTCAGGATGACCCTTGACAACCATAATTTTATGGACTTGTTTTGTGGTTCACCAAAATATGAACTCACTACAGTTTTAAAATACTGAATTTTATCTGCTTGATTATTCAGACAGCCAAATGTGGAACAAACAGCGTTCTGTATCTTAAGGAAAGGGTTGCATGTTGGCAACCCTATTCTCAGTCCACGTTGTAAACTCGTAGAGAAAATATCCGTGCACTCATGTCCGTTTGCATTTGTGCTTTGGTGTGCGATCTTAGCGTTTTCAGCACTACAGTGTGCGTTCTTTGTGCTTTAACAATGTCCCCAAGGAAGATGGTTAAAAGGGATGGTGCTGCAAAGAAAAAACACAATATCTATATATATATATATATATATATATATATATATATATATATATATATATATATATATATATATATATATATATATATATATATATATATATATATATATATATATATATATATATATATATATATACTGCTGATGACACGGTGCTCATTTCAGAAAATGAAAGTGACCTACAAAATTTGGTCAGTGTTTTTGATAGTGTCTGTAACAGGAGAAAGCTGAAAGTAAATGTCAACAGAAGTAAAGTGATGGTTTGTGAGCAAAGTAGAAGTGAGGTTGTAGATTTTGTATGCCCATATAGAGTGGGAATTGAATGTGAAAAAGAATGCAAAATAATTTTGAATGGTGAAGAAATGGAGGAGGTCAATGAGTTTAAGTACCTTGGATCAGTTATGTGTAAGCATGGTGGTACGGAGGGAGAGATAAGAGAAAGGGCATTGCAAGGAAGAAGGGTGGTGGGGTCTTTGGGACGAATCATGAATGGCAGAAGTGTGAGCATGGAGGTAAAGAGGGATTTGAGAAATACAATAATAATACCAACCCTCACATATACAAGTGAAACATGGGCCTGGAATGAAAGTCAGAGGTCTAGAGTGCAGGCAGTGGAAATGAGTTATATGAGGAGTGCTTGTGGTGTGAGTAGAATGGATGGAATGAGTAATGAAAGTGTGTACAAGCTTTTTGGAATGTGTCACAGGGGTGAAGGGAAGAAGTGTGGAGTGGTGGAAGAAGTGAAGCAACAGACTTTAAAGTGTTTGGCCACATGGAGCGAATGGAGGAGAGTAAGACGACCAGAAGGGTGTATGTGACTGAGATAGAGGGAGGGAATGCTAGAGGACGACCTCCAGTGAAATGGAGGGATAGGGTGGAAGAGTACGTTAGGGAGAGGGGGGAAAGATCTTTGAGAAATTTTGAGCAGGCAAGGAGGGAGTGTCTAGATAAAGTTGGAAGCTCTTCTGCCGTGGCCATCCCCTGGTGGGAGCTCCTAGGAGCAGGCATCAATGAAATGAATATATATATATATATATATATATATATATATATATATATATATATTTATATATATATATATATATATATATATATATATATATATATATATATATATATATAAGGAAGAACATGTGAAGCAGTTGTGGAGGAAAATTATCAAGTCTACCTGTCCTGTACTGATCCTGTACTGGTCCTGTAGCAAATCAGGCACCAGTGAATCATTGCCATTTCTTACAAGAAAAACATTCAAAATCATAAAAAAAGATAAACTATTAGTCCTTATGATTTTTATGTGAAAACTCATCTTGGGTAATGTATAATAAAATATGGTTTCATTTAACATTGGTCAAGTTTAATACAATAAAATGACCTCATATGACTGAAACAAATAATCAGTGGAAACAAACAAGGATTAATGCAAAAAAATCATATAAATCAAATAAATCAAAATAAAATGTTGCTTTCCTTATTTTTTTTTTAGCTCAAGTTGGCAACACTAACATAGACTCTATTCCCATTGTTTTCTGCTTTGAGCACTCTCGTTCTGCAGCGGAGCTGTGTTGTTTTGAGGGTGCCATTGTTTTGAATGCCAGATAAACGAGGTTCTACTGTACATAACATATAATGACAAATACAACATATAATGACAAATACAATGGCCTAGCTGAGCACTTTTGTACCACATTGTTTATAGTCAAAAGTTTGTGTGATTATTTTACACTTAACAAAATGTATTTTACGATAATTTGTTTTTTATTCTTCCCAGCATTTACCAAAATGACATTAAAATAATGAAATGACACAAGTGAGAATAAAGTAGAAAAGTGAAAATTGTTGCAAAAGAAATTCAAGTGTTGCCGTAATAAGTCATATTTTTCTATTTACATTAAGTTGTCTCCCCAAAAATCAGAATAGCTTTGACAAGAACTTGAAACATTATGAATGAACCCTATGCACCTAGATATCAGACTTATTAAGACTACATATATGAATATGATGATTGTTCTGTACTTACCTTGGTCTGTGTAGCAAATAAAGTAATCAGGAAACAGATGGCAGCAGTTATGCCAACAGTCATCACGACTATGCTGGTTTCATAGTATGATGCAATGGTTCCAGTCATGTAGCTCAGAGCCAGAGTGAAAATCCCGAGCATGATGAAATTGCCTGGCCATTTGCGGCGCACCCCGGAGCAGCACACCATCATGATGTAAGTGACCAGAAACACTGCATATGAGAGGAAGTACACCCAGGTGTTCTTCTGTACAAATCGCTTTGTGCCAGTGCTGAAAGTTTAAAGGTAAATATTAACTGGGGCAAACTATTAAATACAGCTATGATTCATACCTCATTATAAATATATGGTTTCCCTTCCTAAAAGTGACTTTGTCTAGATGCTGTTCAAGTTATAGATTCATCCTATGTTTATGAATTTAAACATGATAACATCTCTTCAAACACACAAATACCATATATTCCAGTTTGTATATATTGTACATTCTGATCATTAATAGGGTAATATTCAATTGTTAAGAATGAGGGAATGGTAGTGGTAATTCAATACCATGGATTTAAGGTTAGAAACACAGTGAAAAGGGTTTCGATCATCTGCTGAGTATTGATGATGTGGCACCCATGACTTGGTTAGTTTAAACCAGCATCTCTCTTTGCTAACCCCTGTTGACGAGAGCACACCTTCAGACCTATGCTCCAACTTGAAGTATTCTCATATCTTGAAATATATTTTTAAGAAAAAGGCCGAGAGCAAACAAAAAATGCTTTGTCCAGTTCTATAACCACAACGCAATCCTTGGAACCCACATTGAATCTCATCAGCCAATTTGCCTGGGCTTCAATGACTTATGCCTCAACCTGCATCTTCCCCTATATTCCAGAACTATAAATAAGCTAAGCAGATAATTAGTAGTGGCCACTTCTATTTGTCTTAGCCTGGGGTAGGAGATACAGAGTTCAGTAGCTAACTCATCTCCTCAATTTAGGTGGATTCTCCGCAAATTTTCTAAATTTTTGGCACCCCAAGTGAGGACTCAGGGTCAGGGGATGCATAAGCTGGCTTTTGTGGGCCACACTTTGGATTCAAGGAGCTTGGAGATGAGACATGTGAAATACAGTGTTACATCTTCACATGTGGCAGTGAGGCCGCTGTTACGCTCAATGAACCCAGGCTCAATGATTGTCACCCCTTTATATCTGTGACCCAAATAACATGCAACAGGGTACAGAACTCATTCAACCGTGCCCTCAAACAGAAATTGAAAGTGGGCTTCATCCATTTCAACATAGAACCCTGAATTCGGGCAAAACCAATGGAGGGACAGGTTTCACTGGAATCGTAGAGGCAGGTATCATGCTATGTGCAGGTTTAGGAATTATACCGAGAGAAAAAAGATGACCAGGAACTCAGTTCAGGCCTAGGGGGCCGCGTGAATATAAATACAAACATTGCTCAACATCATCCCAATATTAATCTTAATAATAATTTGTTCAGGTACTTATTTGATTCAACTTAACTTGGTAGTGTAAAACTTACAATTAATCGAAACTAATTACCATATTTCCCGCCATATAAGACGCACTGGAGCATAAGGCGCACCAATAATTTGGCAAGATATATTTAGAAGAAAAAAAATCTCTAGTTTGAGCTGCCACACAGAGAAGAGCAGAAAGTATCGTATCAGTTTAGCAGTGATAATAACTGTCACTGAACAATTATGACTATGACACCCTAGGTTGCTTTCTGCCCTTCTCTGTCTTCAAAGTGTTCCATTGTTGGTTGAAGAGTTACAGTGCTCTTTTCCGAGCAGCTGTGACTTTGAAATGATAAACAAAAGGGTTGGTTGGTAGATTCACTAACTGCGCAGTTCTGGTTGCGCACGCGCAACCATGTTTCATGGAAGTGCGCAAAGTGTTATCAGCTAAGGTCATTTTCTTGATATAAATTATGGTTATGGCTTCAGCAGGTGAGGAGGGGCTGTCAGGGGTCGGCCAGGCGAGGCACTGAGTGTAAACAAACCACCGCCACGCAGCACTGGGTAGCGAGGTGTGGAGGGACAGACTGCAGTAATAATAATGATGATAATAATAATAATAATTCACAGAATACTGTAACTATTACTGAGTTGGGTATTATTGTTTACTGTTTACAATGATGCCATGTTTTGTCTGTGTAAGGTGTTAACACCAAAAACAACGGCCATCTTGTATCTACACCAACAATGGCTGTCTCGCATCTACAGGATCAAGACAACGTTACATCAGACTTAATGTCAATTTTGTATTTTAGCATTATTTAAATTTGTAATCATTACCTAATAACTTATAAACATATATTTAATTCTGGGGACATCTGGAAACTATTGTGTTGAATGGAGGTGTTTTGGGTGTTGGTCTCGTACCAGTAAAATAACCCCTTAACCTACCAAAACGTAACCATCGTATAAGATGCAGGGTGACTTTTCAATCTTCTTTTTTGTGAGTCTAATATGGTGGGAAATACAATGTGTATATATATATATATATATATATATATATATATATATATATATATATATATATATATATATATATATATATATGTATATATATATATATATATATATATATATATATATATATATATATATATATATATATATATATATATATATATATATATATATATATATATATATATATATATATATATATATATATATATATATATATATATATATATATATATATATATATATATATATATATATATATACGTATATATACACAGTCGTCCCTCAAATAGTATGGTTTCCAATAGTACGGTTTCGGTTTTATACGGATTGTCATAGATTTTTTTAAAGGATTTTTAAATTTCCCGCTTGTCACATCAAGTAGCCATGGCGTGAGTGGCGAGACTGTTCTACCAGACTGCCACCCATGCACATCCCCTCAGTACATGTGTGTGCACAACATCAGGAACACTGTTTTGCCAGATTAAAATGTATGCGCTTTCCTTAAGTCCATGCGTGTGCACAACTTCAAATATGCTTCTCCATTACGACATAACATGAATGTGGGCCCCAAGAGACAAGCCAAAACACTTGCTGTAAGCACTCCAAAGCATTCGAGAAAGGCGTTCACCTTGCAGAAGAATTCAGATTTGGGAGAAGTTACGTTTTGGTATGAGTTAAGTTGCGGTAGGGAAAGCATACCACGTAAATACGGGTCCCGTCTGGCTAAGCTTCTTCTCGCCGGCCAAAGTTGCTAGTTATGCATTTTCTGCTGTACTGATACCATGCTGGGCAATGGAGCCATCCTGGCAATGCTCCCTTCCACAATGTCAGCGAGCGAGCCATGTTATACACTCACACTCTCTCTTACTCTCTACAAGTTTCTATTGCTCTCTAAATCATACTTGAAATAAGATACGAAACGGTAATTGTGGAGATTGACTCCGCGCCTCCAAACTACAACATTACGCCTCCATATTATATAGTTAAGGGACGCATATTTAAACTACTCCAACTGAACTTTAAATAACCTGATCTCTAACAGGGGGCGTCGCCCCTCTCGACCCCCCCAGCGTGGTAACACTGCACTGTGACTGAAGCAGAAAATGCATAACTGGCAACTTGGGCCCGTGGGTAACAGCTGAGCCAGGCGGGACCCGGATTCCGTAGGAGTGCCTAGGAGTGTTTCTAGGGGGGGCACTAATTTTATACGGATTTTCGAATAGTACGAGGGTCCTGGGTCCCTAACCCCCGTACTATTTGAGGGACAACTGTATATATATATATACATATATATATATATATATATATATATATATATATATATATATATATATATATATATATATATATATATATATATATATATATATATATAATTGGGGGACCTTCGTCCGTTAATGCCGAAAGTGTTATAAGCGGCGGTAATTTGTAGATACGAACAATAATACCGACAAACCTAATAAGCATGGGTATATATATATATATTTTTTTTTTTATTATGTATGTTGTCTCCACATTGTTTGCAGAACCACACAACGTACTTGGCAATGGACTGCAATGCACTGAGGCTGCCAGGTTGGCAGTGGGGCCCTGCGGAGGGGCCGTATTATTACAGGTATGTGTAAAATTTTACAAGTGCGTTTATCTCGCACTGGCAGACGAAACTCTTTTTTTTTTGAGGAGGGGGGCTAGTTTTCGGTGTTATGAAATAGTCTGCTAACTGATTCTGTCACAAATCAATAAATTATTGACTTTTCAATGCCTGTTGTGCACCTGTCGCCGCAGTCGCAAAATAACTCGCAGAGAGGTTCAACTTGCTTACTGTTTCTCTATTTCACTCCCCACTCACAAAGATCACAAGTGGACAAACTAAAACAAAACCAGGCAAATTAATGCCTTCACTGCCATGTATTTCCCCAATGCGCATGTGTGGTGGACACTCGAGCGACTTATTTCTGCAAGGAGCTATTTCACGCAACACTGCCGCCCTGTCACGTCTTGCACCGTGTATTTCCGCCATATTTCCACCGCCCCACACCGAGTCCGGAATAAATTCAAACTAACCAAACCTAGCCTAACCTACCTAATGGGCGACCCCTTAAGCTGTGTCAGTACAGACACTCACAAACACTTGGCTATTTTCCATCACATTTACGTTCTGGATTGATGCATAAGACTTTCTTGTGGTGAAAATACGTTCTTCATTTGAATGGGAACCACAAGGAGGAAAATATTTTATCAGGTGGGCTGAAAAAGACTACAGTAATTGAAGAATGGGACAGCAGAGAATGGAAGGAAGGTGAGGTGGCTAGCAGATGCTAATGTAGCTACTGGGCGCAGTTCATTCAAAATACATTCTCAGTCGGTCCCCGTGAATTTGACCCTCTGACCTTGTCTTTTATATCCGAAATCTGTTATAAGTGGGTCCGTTATATCGAGGGTTTACTGTATATGTACATGTATATGTACACACACATATATATATATATATATATATATATATATATATATATATATATATATATATATATATATATATATATATATATATATATATATACAGTGAAGACTCAATACTTGAACGTCTTGGAAGTCAAACTTTTTGATACTCGAACGCAAAAGTTCGACTTGGTACTCGAAAAAAAATATCTGGTACTCAAGCGTCCGCACACGTGGTTGTAAACAAAGGCTCCTGGCCTCTCCCTCCCCGCCACCGCCAGTTGTCCCGCCGCGGTCGTGAGAACAACAACATTCTCCTGCGTTCTGTCTGTGGTTTTTCATTTAGAAACTTACAATGGCACCAAAGAGGCTTATTAGTGGTGAAAATAAGCCTAAAAGGAAGAATGTAGCGATGACCATTGAACGGAAAAAGGAGATTACTGATAAATACGAGAAAGGAGCAAGAATCACCGATCTTGCAGCTGAGTATTGAATGGCGAAATCTACAGTAGCCACCATACTGGAGAACAAGGAGGCCATTAAGGGAGCTGATGTGGCGATGGGTGTGAAAAAGGAACTTAAGCGACCTGCGGCAGTGAAAGAAATGGAAAAATTGTTGATGGTGTGGATAAACGAAAGGCAGATGGCTGGTGATTCTATGTCAGAGGGCATAATTTGTGCGAAGGCTAGGCAGCTCCATGGTGATCTTATTTGTGATACTACCTCTGACTCCAGTGAAGATTTTAAAGCTAGTAAGCGGTGGTTTGGGAATTTCAAGAAGAGAACTGGAATTCATTCTGTTGTGAGGCACGGCGAGGCCGCAAGTGCTGACAAAGTTGCCGCTGAGAAGTTTGTGCCTGAATTTAAGAAATTTGTGGATAAGGAGCATTTGAGCCCACAACAGGTCTTTAATTGTGATGAGACAGGCCTGTTTTGGAAAAACTACCAAACAGGACCTATATAACAAAGGAAGAGAAGTGTTAGCCAGGACACAAGCCCATGAAAGACAGGCTAACCCTGCTTCTGTGTGCCAATGCTAGCGGCGACTGCAAAATTAAACCGCTGCTGGTGTACCATTCGGAAAACCCCAGGCCATTCAAGAAGAACGGTGTGCAAAAGAGCAAACTCAGTGTGATGTGGAGGGCAAACAAGAAAGCCTGGACAACCAGGCAGTTCTTCACGGAGTGGTTTGTGGAGGTGTTTGCACCTGCAGTGAAGACATACCTAATAAAGAAGAATCTACCACTCAAGGCCCTCCTGTTGATGGACAATGCCCCTGCACACCCTCCAGGCATGGAAGAAGAATTGGGTAAGGGGTATAAATTCATCGAAATGATGTTCCTTCCCCCCAACACCACGCCACTGGTCCAACCCATGGACCAGAATGTCATCGCCAGCTTTAAGAAGCTGTACACAAAAGCACTTTTTGAGAGGTGCTTTGAGGTGACTTCTGAAACAGAGCTCACTGAGGGACTTTTAGAAGAATCACTTCAATATCCTCCACTGCCTAAGGCTTATAGATAAAGCCTGGGGTCAAGTTTCTGTGAGGTCCTTGCAGTCTGCCTGGAAAAATCTGTGGCGGTCGCGACCTGTGTGACAGTCAAGGATTTTGAGGGATTCGAGCCTTCAGTCCAGGAGTCTGCTGTGGTGGAGGACATTATGTCTCTGGGGAGGGCCATAGGCATTGAGGTGGACAGTGATGATGTGGAGGAGCTGGTGCAAGCACACTCTGAAGACCTCATCACTGACAAGTTGCGTCAACTTCACCAGGAACAGCTGCAGGAGGTAACCGAGGAGCTGTCTTCAGGGGAGGAGGAGGGGAACAGCAAGGAAAGAGTCTCCACTGCAGAGATCAAGAAATATTTGCAGCAGTGGACAGAGTTGGGAAACTTTTTGGAGAGGTGCCACCCTGATATTGCTGCTGTACACAGAAACATAAACCAGTTTGATGAAAATTTGATGCAGCATTTCAGAGACATTTTGAAAAAAAGGCAAAGGCAGATCACATTAGACAGATTCTTGTTGAAAAAAGAATCTAGTGAGAGTGCAAGTGTTAGTGAGCCACAGCCCTCCACTAGTGGGTTCATAAGAATCACACCAGGAGAAGAGTTACCAGACGGTGACTCGTCCTCCGACGAATAACCTCCCTCCTTAAGGTTTTGCTAAGGTTAGAACGAATTACCTGATTTATAGGTATCGGTACTCGAACTTTTAGATACTCGAACAGCCATTTGGAACGAATTAAGTTCGAGTATTGAGTCTCCACTGTGTGTGTGTGTGTGTGTGTATATATATATATATATATATATATATATATATATATATATATATATATATATATATATATATATATATATATATATATATATATATATATATATATATAAATATTTACATATACTGGAACCTCGGTTCACGAACGCTTCTCATCACAAACAAATCAGTTCCCAAACAAATTTCCTGGACAAAAAACGTCTCGGATGACAAACGGTGTCTCGAGCCATGAACACGCAAACCGGCAATATCGTGGGGTGACAAGCCAGGAGTATTGGCGTGGTGCTGGAGCAGTGTTGCCTGATTAGCTAATTTCTGGCTAGATTTAGACGAACTTAGCTGAATCCAGCCAGAAAATACTGCTTCTCAGCCGATAGCTAGATAAGGCAGCCAGAAACCCACAATGTTCAGCCATTTTTTAGCCGATGTTTGGCAATAAAGAAAACTTGGGGAGGTAATGGCTGAGTGGTTAGCGTGCCGGTGTGACGTCGAGTCTCATCACCTTGATTCAGTACATACACTTTATTTACACATACACAGGGGTGAATGAATTTCAGCATGGTAATGTGTCTATTTTCAATTGCTTGTCATACAAGGGGTGCAGGTTGTTTCATTTATCACACTTGCCAACATACGAAGGGTGTAGGTTATCTCATTTACCTGCATACAAGAGGTGTAGGAACAAACTTTCATATTTAACCCTTTCAATACGGTGACGCAGACGTCAGCGTCACAGTATGGAAAGGGTTAAGAGGAATTGGAAGAGGATTAATCCTCTTCTAAACCTCTTAATCCTCTTCCATTTCCTCTTAAGAGGTTTAGAGGAGGATTAAGAGGAAATGGAAGAGGATTAAGAGGTTTAGAAGAGGATTAACCCTTTCCATACGGTGACGTTGACGTCGGCGTCACCGTACTGAAAAGGTTAAAGCATTTTTCAAATTCAAAACATGTCATCATTTACTTTTAGAAAAAAAACTTGGGTGGGACAATATCAGTAAATGTGATAAATAAAACCTGCACCTCTTTTATGTCGGTAAATGTGATAAATGAGGCAACCTGCACCCCTTGTATGACAAGCACTCGACAATAGACAGTGCTGTGCCGAAATTCATCCACCCGTGTGTATGTAAACAAAGCGGATGGACTAAATCAAAGGGGCGAGACTCGACGCCACACTGGTCCCACATTCCGCCGCGTTCTGGATGTCGCAGGTTCGGATCTGCCGCTACCACCTGGGATTTTTCAGCCACTGTCGAGTGGCCTAAGACTACCCACATGCTGTCCTGAAGACCACCTATCAACCCGGACTCTAGAGGAACTGTTCAAGGGAAATCAAGAATGAGCTCCATGAGGCCCCATCAAGAAAGCCTACCAGCACCATAGGTGAAAAAATAAAAAAATAAACAGGAACAGATTAATCCATTTTACATTGATTCCTATGGGGAAAATAGCTTCAGTTTATGAACATTTCAGGTGAGGAACGGCCTTCAGGAATGAATTTATGAACCGAGGTTCCCCTGTGTATATATAGATCAAATAAATAATAAAATAAAAATAATAAACGGTTTATTCATAGAGTGTGCAGCCAGAGGCTGAAAATTTACATGTTAACATAGATATATAGGTGTACATAAAATGAATATGAACTTAAATTGTATAATATAAACTAAATTAATATAAATATGCAGATAAATTGCTCTTAGAAGTTATTTGTTGTTTATTAAATTTACAATTGTAGGGATGGGACTCTTCCTGTACCTCTCCATCCTTGCACGGATAGGTATCAGTAGGTTGCTGTGTCTGACGGCATGGCGAGAGGGAGGCGTAGTGTCTCGCTTCTGAACCCTCTCGAGCTGGCGGCACTGGGTGGTGTTGAGGGATGGAAACCACTTTTAAGGGGGCTTCCTGGATTCAAATTGTGGTGTGGGCTCAAATTTATCACATTCAGGTTTCCACGCTTTCACGTACGACTGGCCTTGGAGAGTTAAATGGCGTGCCTGATGTATGAGATTTATAAATTTTAAAGGTCCCAGCTCTGTTAAAACCCACCGCCCTCAACCGGCTGAGTTTGTAGTGTTGCCATATGAGTAGTCATACATTCTATTTTATTTTATTTTATTTATTTATTTATTTATTTTTTTTTTTTAATCTCTGCCTATAGCGCCGGTAGGCTTTCTTCAGGGGCCTTCGTGGTCGGCCCAAGCCTGTCATGGCGCAGGCAATTTTTATGGTGGCGCCAGGTATGCTTGGCTCATACTGACCCCCAGAACTCATTCTTGATTCACTTCGATGGTTTCTTCTAGAGTGCAGTCTGATGGGTGGTCTTCTGTACAGCATGTGGGTGGGTAGACTTAGGCCACTCGGCAGTGACTGAAAAATCCCAGGTGGTAGCGTGGGGATTCAAACCGACGGTGTCCATGGCGCAGTGAATGCAGGGCCTGCACGCTAACCACTCAGCCACCGCCTACCCGGCAGTTTAATGTTTATATGTTAGTTAAGCTATTGGTATCTATTTTTTATTACATACTGCAGTAAGACATTTTGTGTGGCTGAGCAGCTTCACGTTGCCATGCGGAGCTGACGGGTTCCCAGCACTCAGCCGCTTGTAGAGCAGGTGGGTCATGCGTTTGTTTTCCTCAGGTTTATGTGAAATGTCCTTTTGTTTTCTGTATGTCATACATACTGTATACTTGTACGTGTTATTAATTATCTATTGTTCTGGTTTTCACTGTCAGCAATCATGGGATGCCCAAGCTGACTGAAATCAAGGAGGAAAGATGTGATGAAGGAGAATTCTCGTCTCAGATGGAGAAATGTACAGTCCGACCAGATACCTCTTCAGGCAAGTCCCAGCTGTGCATCAGTCAGAATGGAGCTGCTGTCAGAAAAAAATGGCTGCAGACACGTGTGGAACGGAAAAATAATCTAGTTAGTGACAGCGAGCTGGAAAAACTTAGTACAGGTAACTCTTGATTAACGCGAGTTTAGTTTACGCGATTTTGAAATAATGCGGGGTCCAAAATCCAAATAAATAATGTTTAGTTTACACGTTTTATCACTTATACACGATATTTTATGGAGTGGCCACCAGATGTCTCATGCAACTGGACTCACACGGCGCCGCGGCCACACAGCTGAGCTCAGTTCTTCCCGCACGCTACTTGAACAACAATACAGTACCCACGCTGCCATGCTACTCAACAATAGCAGTGGGCAGGTACCGGTACCAACACCGGTACTAACGGTACCAGCTATACGGTACGGTACCAGTACCAGACTGTCGGTACCGATACCAATACTAGCCAGTCGCTCATGGTGTCCCTCATTTCTTCCTCACACAGGTGAGGCTGAGACTGAGTGCCTGAGCAGATATCTCGGTGATACGGATATTCTCTCTCTCTCTCTCTCTCCACTGAATGAATTGAATATTTATTTTTCGATAGAAACCTACCTCTTGTTTGATTTACATTGCTTTTGATTTATGTGACCTCTTCAAGGACACAATACTCGCGTAAATCGAGTTACCTATAAGCTAATAAATGTGGAACAGAGGTGAAATTGGAAAAGAATAGACAACAAAAGTCAATGGAAACATCCCCTCCAAGGAGTGAAAGACTAAAGACATGCCAGGCTGAAAAGGATGAGGGATATGGGGGAGGGGAATTTTGAGGAAATGAAGGGTGACTACTAAAGGCATGAACATTTTCCACTTTTCTTAATTTTTTTATTTGCACACACAATAATGAAGGCATAGTGTACTTGACAAAATTCTGAAGAAATCATTATAAGTGCAAAAAGACTGCAAGATTATTATTACTATGTAAAATTCCCATGTAAAACCTTTAATCATCACTTTCTCAAAATGTGAATTTCAGTGAAGTACTGCAATTTGATTGGATATTTCTCATCACCTCTTATATTATTTCTTACTTTCTTTACATTTTTGTTTTGGTGGGACATTAAGGAAGATTTTAATCTTATAAAATGCAAATTTTTGTTGATTTTGTGTAGAATAGATGCTATTGAAAGTAAAGTACCTTAAGAAAATGTGATATTTTTACTTATTTATTCATACTTTCGAAACTATACGAATTACAAAAGAAAATATAAGATTAAAAGTTTGCATATACACCATACTTTCATAAAATGCCAAGTAAAATGTTCTGCACATATATATAAGATAGAAATAAAAAAAATTAAAAATAAAAAAATAAATAAATATATAAATCTATGTAAAAAAAATAATAATCAGATATCAATAAAACTTAAGGCACACCACTTTCTTTCCATGCTCATCACTACTGGAAAAGGAAAAGTTTCTACTGGCAATAATAAAAAAAAGGTTTTCTGAATCGAGGAAACCGCCTTAAACATCAAAGTATACAATCAATGATCGATAGATGGTACCTTTGTAACACAAGAATATTACTTACTGAAAAGTGAAGAGTGAGACAATGCCAAGTGTGACAAGCAGCTGGACCATCAAGATAAGATACACCTTTCTAATAAAGGCATGTCTTACAGCTTTATCAGAGAAGGATGCCCCAAACTGATTTGGAACCATTTCCTTGGGCACTTCCTCCCTTCCTCTGTTTCCATCCTGGATAGGAAAGTCTCCACTGCTTGCATTGTACACGGGTTGAGCCTGCCAAATGAAAATTATATTTAGAGAACAGTCAACAATAATACTTAGAAACAAAAAATTGGATTGATGTACATACAGTATCACATACACCTTCCATAAAAAAAGAGGTAATAAATATATGAAACTATTATAAACACTAGATCATAACTGCAAGTAGCTGTTCAAATGTTAAACATCAACAAATCCTTGTCAGCACCAAGTAGGGCTGTGCAGGTATCAGTATCATCACTGGTACTAACACTATTGACTTTACAACATGTTAATGGTATGAGACTGCTCAGTACCAATGACAGTGGGTACCACCAGTGTGGTAGTCAGTATTCATGATACTGAATACTGAATCATATATGCCTACATGATATGTAGGCATATGTGATGCCCTGTCAGTACCCACTGGTACTGGTACTGAGCAGTCTGGTACTATTACCGTGTCTGGTACTATTACCGTGTCATATAGCTGGTGCAGTTAATACCAGTATGGGTACTGGTACCTGCCCAGCTTATCACACACCGACATGGGTTTGTGTATGTTTTATTAGCTGAATAGCTGTTGCAAGTGTTTACACCTGCTTCATATTTCTATCACCAGCTCTTTATAGAAAGAAGCATTCATTAGTAAATAACTCACATGATATGAAGCATTGGAGGAGGGGAAAAAAAAAAAAAAAAAAAAAATTTAGGGTCAGAAACCTAACAATTAGCAAGATTTCAATGACTACGTATTTATTTGAGGTTTACATGAAATACTGTACAGCCTACAGTATGTATAGCTGATATATAATGTTACTTGTGATATTTCATGCTACATTCAGGTAACTGAAATTCTTTATTAGGTACAGTTTGTGTAAAATTGTTGTGATTTTTTGCAGATCTAGAGGCTTTTTTGGAGGAGTGCAAAAACATTGGTGGAGATTCTCTATTCATGGGAGTCTGTGTCTCCTAACCCTTGTGAATATGGGGTATATGTGTACTATCACATGTAGAAGTTGTGGGAGCCATCTTTCCAGATATACAAGGCAATATACAGTCCGTAAATGAAGTGAATAGAATTCAGCTGTCAACAGCTAGACTATACTTAAATCTCTCCTGAGTCGCTTGCTTATCGTCCCTGGTGCCTGGCTTGGACTAAAGGCCCCACTGCGAATAGAGGAGTGTTTCCAGGCCAGCGAAAAGCCATCAAAACCAAAATCAGCCTTGTACACAGTGTTTAGTTCATCCCCATGCGATGCCATCTTGCTCAGGCGGGCCTGGCAGGTGCTGATGGAAGTGTTACACTTGCAACTATGAGGAAGCTAAATTTGAAAGAAGAACAGTTTTTAAATGTAAAGAAGAACCAAAGATGTTTTATAAATTCGTAAATGGGAAGTTAAAAAGAAATGAAGGAGTGGAAAGGCTAAAAGAAAAAAACGTATTCTACGAAAAGGACAAAGAAATTGCAGAAATATTACATAAAAATTTTCATAAAGTGTTCACAAAAGAAAAAGACTTTGACTGGGGTCTCGAAAATTGCAATGAAGGGAAACTAAACCATGTAAAGGTTGAGAAAGGGGAACTGATACAGCTGATGAAAACCTTAGATGGAAAGAAAGCTTTGGGACCGGATGAAATCTTGGGTCAAGTGCTAAAAGTGTGTAAAAATGAATTATTGGAGCCACTTTGACATAATAACATGCTCTATAGATATAGGAAAAGTGCCCTTAGAGTGGAAGAGAGCGAACATTGTACCAATTCATAGAAGTGGAGATAAAACTGAACCACTAAATTATAGACCAGTCTCTTTGACAAGTGTAATGTGCAAGATTTGTGAAAGTATAATAAAAAAACAATGGGTCGAACATTTAGAAAACGAAAACATAATAAATAAGGGACAGTTTGGATTCAGAAAAGGGAAGTCGTGTGTCACCAACTTACTATGCTTCTACTCAAAAGCAACAGACGTAGTGCAGGAGAGAAGGATGAGCTGATTGTGTATATCTCAATTTGAAAAAAAGCATTTGACAAGGTTAATATGGAAACTACAGCAGTGGGGAGGAATGGGTGGAAAAGTTATCGAGTGGATGAAGGATTACTTAACGGGAAGAGAAATGAGGACGGTGATTAGAGAAATCAAATTGGAGGGAAGTAGAGAGTGGAGTTTCTCAAGGCACAGTTCTGGCACCAATAATGTTCATAATATATATAAATGATATGCCAAAGTGTATAAAAAGTTATATGAGCTTTTTTGCAGACGATGCAAAGTTATTAAGAGAAGTGAGGACGGAGGAAGACTGTGAAGAACTGCAAAAAGACTTGGATAGAGTGTATAGATGGAGCCAGTTATGGGAGATGGAATTTAATGCAAACAAATGCCATGTTATGGAAATGGGGAAAAGTAAAAAAAGACCAAGGAAAACATATAGGATGAAAGAAGAAAACTTAGCCCTTTCATTACTAGACGCTCGCGGCGAGCGGTAGCACATATGCTGGTGGTGCTAAACGCTTGCTGCGAGCTCCAGCCACACTCAAATCTCCCACATATGAGTGTTCCAACACTATTTCTCACAACACAGGATTGCCAAATGAGTGGGTTTTCCACTAAATTTGGTGGAAAATCATATCAGCCTAGCGCGGTAAATCTACAGACGAGTAACTGGTGAATGTTCTTGTCCAATATAGCGGCATTTTTGCATAGTTTCACCTATCACCTGACTGATTCTTTGACCAAACAGTTGTAAATTTTGCAGTTGGCAATACTACCTTCCCAGCACCTCATGGAGAGATGTCCACAGTTGCCATAATATGGCCGACCATCGCTGACGCAGGAGAGGCATACATAACTGAACCCTATAGATCTTGGCCTCCTCTTTCCAATGGTGTTTTTGGTTTTTAGCTGTGATGAATAGTTTTTGAGATACAGAGGTTAAAAGAGCCCCCCTTCCCCCACTGGGCTGCCAGAGTGTGCCTGAGGGGACAGTCACTTCCTCGCTATGCGCAGCGATAGGGTTAAAGGTGGTACACAAAGAAAAAGATTTGGGAGTAACAATGCAAGACACACTATCCCCAGAAAAGCACATAAACAAGCTATTTGGAGAAATTTACAGGATGATGCAAAATATAAGGGTATCATTCCATTTTATGGACAAAGAAATGATGAAGAAAATAATAACAACATTGATAAGACCAAAACTTGAATATGCTGCAGTTGTGTGGTCGCCTCATAAAAAGAAGGATATAAAGAAGTTGGAAAGGATACAGAGAATTGCAACTAAAATGGTCCCAGAACTCTTGAATACGACGTATGAAGACAGATTGAAAGAGATGGACTTGACGACACTGGAACAAAGAAGGAAGAGAAGCGATCTGATCACGCTGTAAAAGTTGGTAAATAAGTTTGATGAGGTGGATAGAGAAATGATCTTTCCTCAACTGCGAGAATGCAGGGGCTGAGAGGACATGGAAAGAAACTTAATACAGGAACCTGTTTGAGTGACTTGAAAAAGTATAGATTTTCACATAGAAATGTTAACACATGGAACAGCTCGCGGGAGGAGGTGGTGGAGGCGAGCAGTGTCCAACAAATGAAGGAAAAGGCAGGATGAATGTAGATATGGAGACGGGACTATTAGAGCTTAGCTCGGGCCCGGTAGACTACAAATAGGTAAATAGGTAAACACACACACACACACACACACACACTTTCTCTCTCTCTCGATAAACAAATAGTTACATAGATTGACATGTCAATCACTGTATCTACTTGTTCTATCTTACTATCTACAGAGAGAGAGAGAGAGAGAGAGAGAGAGAGAGAGAGAGAGAGAGAGAGAGAGAGAGAGAGAGAGAGAGAAACCTTATCTCATTCACTTCTCTACCTTTCCCCTTTCTGTGCTGTGTGTGTATGCATGTGTGTGTGTGTGTGTGTGTGTGTGTGTGTGTGTATTCACCTAGTTGTGACATACGAGGAAAGAGCTGCAGTACCCTCCCGAGTTTCGCGCTTGCTTCGTTCCAAAGGTATAGCACTAAACTCGAGGTATTGAAAACACTGAAAAAGAGCTTATTTGTTCCGACCCGTGGAAAAGCTGACTTTTTTTCCTCCTTTACTCCGTTGTTATCTCAAAATACATACCTTGGATTGGGGAGCGGGTCGTTTTGGAGCCGCAGATGAAGCCTTACGATTGGGTGAGCTCTGAGGGCGCGCTTGTGATTCGCTGGGGGTCCGGTGCCATCATCGCTGGCACTCACCCGGTCAGCGGCCTCACTGCCTTGGGGCAGAATCACACTGGCCGTTTTCCTCTAACCGTTGTGGCTGCTGGCGGCGCCCGTGCGCACATCCGGGAGCAAGTTGTCGGTTATCCGTGGCCTGGTGTCACACTGGGGCCTTTTTCTTTCCACCGCGATGGCGGCAGCTTGGGCAACCGGCAATTCCAACCTTTTCGGGTGTGCGTCGCACGCGGTCAGGGTCGGTTGGCCGTGTCCACATCCACAACGTGGGCAAGGCACTAGCCCTGTATCGACATGGCGTCATCTGCTAGAGTGGGGGCTGTCACGGCTTGTGCTGCCATTGCCCAGGTTGTGGACTTGTTGCTGCGGCTGGGTGGAAGGAGGAAGCTGTTGTGGGTGTGGAGTGCCTGTGGTTCCCCCGTGCTAGTTCTCATTGGCACCATTGTGCGTGCGCGGCTGGCCCTCCCATCTAGACTCCGACCACATTAACACGTGGATCAAGTAACAGCAAAGACACACACGTGCGCGCACCGGACTCATCATGAACTATGGCGGGTGTTTCCCACAAACAGAAGTGGCTTCATCGTTTCCTAGAGTGTGTTGGAACTTATTTGGTGAGTGGTTCATACAGACCAAACATACCCAATGGCAAGAAGAGAGCAGTGTTAAAGACGACTGCTCTCTTCTTGCCAACAGCTAGGTTTGGTTCATGTGAGCCACTCACCAAATACATTCTGGGAGTCTCAGGAAATGGTGAAGTCGTTTTTTCTGTTTGTCAGAAACATCCGCAGTAGTTTCTGGTGAGTCTGATGTGTGCATGCATCTGTGTGTGTGTGTGTGTGTGTGTGTGTGTGTGTGTGTTTGTTGTTATTCGATCCACGTGTTTGTGTGGTTGAGTCTAGATAGGTGAGTTGGACGCGCGCAGTGGTGAGTGGGAACTGGCATGGGGGAGCCGCAGGCGTGCCACACCCACAGCTACTTCTTCCTTCCATTTGACTGCAGCAACGACTCCATAACTTGGGTGGTGACAGAACGGGCCGCAGCAGCCCTTGCTTTGGCAGACATGTGGATGCTGGCAGCCGACCTTGGCCGAGTGTGACGCACCCCCGGAAGGGTTGGAGTTGCCGGTTGCCCTAGCAGGTGCCAACGAGGTGGGAAGAGGGGGGCCCAGCGTGACACCAGCTTGCGGACAGCCGTGGACTTGCTCCCGGTTGGGCGTTGCCCGTGGCCCTAGCAGTTGGACGAAAGCGGCCAGTGTGACGCCACCTTGGGGCAGTGGGGCCGCTGATGAAGTGACCGTCGGCGATGGCGTCATCGGACTCTGAGTGAATCACAAGCGTGTTTTCGGAACTGTCAGCCAGTCGTAAGGCAGCCGCCTTCAACTGTGGCTTTGGGGCAACCCGTTCTATCTTCCTGTTTTCTTCCTTTTTCCAAGGTACGTATTTTGTGACTCTACATGAACAGGAGTTCCTCACATCCCCCCTCCAACTCCCCAACTCTGGCTTCATCGTTTAATAAGTCTCTCTCCCTCTCTTGCCATAGCCACAATGTTTGGAGGAAAACGTCCAGTGTGATACTACCTTTTAAGGTAGCATGCGTCGGGGTGATAATGCGCGAAAGTCAGGATGGTAAGAATTTAAGACTAACCGCAAAACTCGAGGATTGTGAAACTCGGAAAGCATGAAACTCGAGAGGGTACTGTATGCTCATGCTGTCCTGTCTTCATATCCACTCTTATCCAACTTTTCCTTAAAATCATGAATGTTTTTTGCACAGACCACCTCCTCCTCCAGTCTATTCCATATCTCAGTGCATCTATTTGGGAAGCTAAACTTTTACACATCTCTCCTACACGTGGTCGCCCTCAACTTCTTTCCATGTCCTCTTGTTTCTCTCTCATTCCACACACACAGGTCCTCTCTGTCCAAATGCTCCACTCCGTTCGCCTCCAGGGTTGTGAGCCCCATGTTATTGAGTCTCTCTTCATAAGTCCAATCTTGAAGTTACAGTACCATCTTATTTGCCACTCTCTGCACTCTTTCCAGCTTCTGTATGTTCTTTTCGTGAGGAGACCAGATCACTGCTGCATACTCCAACCTTGGCCTTATCATTGTGACTATTATTTTCCTCATCATCTCCTCATCCAAGTAGACAAATGCCGTCCTTATGTTCCTCAGCAAATTCAGAGTTTGTCCCGTTATCCTGTTAATGTGTTTGTCCGGTGACATGTTCTCTGAAACAGTCACTCCCAAATCTTTTTCCTCCACTCCTCTGCATATTGTCTCACTTCCCATTTTGTAATCATATTCGCATCTTCTGCCACCCCCACCAAACTCCATTTTTTCACATTTCCCAAGGTTAAACTCCATCTGCCATGTACCACTCCACTCCCATATTCTATCCAGGTCCCCTCACAGTCCTTCACATTATTCACACATCTCAATAGTTTTGCATCATCTGCAAACAAACTCACACAGCTGGACACTCCATCCACCATATCATTTATATAAATAGCAAACATTATTGGTGCCAACACTGAACCTTGTGGGACTCCAGCCATTTAGTCAGTACATCACCCACTCCAGCCATATTTTTAATTTTCCAAATAAGTCTTCTGTGCGGTACTTTGTCAAACGCATTTTTCAAATCCACGTACACTCCATCCGCCCAGCCTTCTCTCTCCTATATTAAGTCTATCACCCTTGAGTAGTTACACAACAAGTTGGTGATGCAAGATCTCCCTCTCCTGAATCCAAACTGGCAATCTGAGATAATTTTCTCACTTTTTAAGAAATCCGACCACCTGTGTTTAACCCTTAAACTACGGGTATTGTTTTCACCGAATGAACCCAAGATACAGGTAAAAACAGCTGCATTCCTGCACCTCCTACCCAAACTGGCCCAGCCCACCCACCCTTCCCCCCTCCTGCTTTATCCCAGCCTGACTGGGGTAACGCCACCATGTGAGGAGAGCAGCAAGGTGTGAGAGGGTAAAATGTGTGGGAATAATGTATAAACAAACAGCTGCTCTATCGATTTGAAATGTCAACACATTGTTTGAGGGCAGTGGATGCCTGAAAATCTATTTTAACCATAGCTGGCTAGTGAATTTACACATGAATTCAATTGATTTAAGTAAGAAAACCTTCAAGATTCATCCATTTTTGACCAAATGTTTTTTGCGCAAAAACTCATCTACATAAATATTAGATTGTTTGAACTAAATGTTTAGTGAATAATAAATTATAATATTGAAATAACTTTTCACATAATGGCATTGTAACTGCGTCCTTTTACTTATTATATTAATTAGATTAAATGCTAAAGTTCCAATGTTTCACTTTATGTTTATGTTTGCACTGTCTGGGGAAAAAAATGCAAGTTAATTTTTTAAAAATTTTCACCAATTTTCTTAACTAAAAAAATCCACAAAAGAAAGTGAAAAACATTTTCCCATGTGTTTCCCACTGGAAAATTTCTCCTACCATTGCTCTATCCTGAGTTATATTCAAAATTTTGATTGCTAGAACAATGTCAAGATTATTGCCAATAGTGCAATAACTTAAGTTTCGATGCTTTAATGCTAAGGAGTGTTTTTTATGTCTATTGCGGCATGTAATATAGATATGGAGATGCCATAATGCATTAATAGCTATTATTATTTACTGATATTTATTGTGTTGAAAAATAAAAGCATTGAAAAATCTGTATTTTGTTTTGTTTCCTTAAGGTTCAAAACTTTTCAGTCACTCCTTATACACACACCACCACACCACTCCCATGCTGCCACACACATCACTACACATTTGCAAGCAGTGTGGTATTGGTGTTATGGTGTGTAGCAGTGAAGTAATGTGTATAGCAGCATGGGAGTGGTGTGGTGGTGGATGTGATAGTACAAGTGTCGTGTCGTGTGTAGCAGCAAAATAGTGTAGTGCTGTGTGTAGCAGCATGAGAATGATGTGGTGGTGAGTGTAGTACCTAAATAGTGTAGTGTTGTGTAGCAGCATGGGGAGTGGTTCGGTGGTGTGCGTAAGAGTGAGACTGTGGTGTGGCATGTGTTGTAGGATGTTACTCTGTATTAGTCTCTGAATATTTTCTTTACTTGTCATCTGATGAAGAGTGGCAGACCAGTGATGTGCAGGTACTCAGACATGCACAGTATTGAATCTTAGGGTTCGTAGCTGTCTCCAATTCGCTCCTTATGAGGCCAGTCACTTTAGAACTCAAGATGAAAATACCATCATGCCCAACCTGGTGTCCCTCTCCCCACTACCCAGGTTATTTTTTCCAGCGTTTACACATACTTCTGACTGATAAAACTGTAACCCCCTTAGACACTATATAAAATAAATGAAATTCAGAAAATGTTTGTCAATAAAAATAGCCTTGAAAATTTGGGTGCATCTTATATACTGAAGAATATGGTAAATGCCTATGGGTAATCACAATCCCATACAGTACCTCTAATTCAGCACTAAAATAAGCCATACCTGCCCTATGTGTTCACTGAGACATAGAACTGCTCCTTTCTTACTAGTACAGTTCATATGGTAGTGCCCAGCAGAAGCTATTAGAGGGTTGCTTTGGGAAATGACACTTTCCATCTTTTTCAAGTAGTGTTTCCTCTGTTCCTTGTATTTGTATTATTTTTCAAGTTTAATAATAATTTTAGTACAGAATATGCTCAGTGTTAGTCTACCTCCTCACACAACACTCAGTGACATACTACTGTTCCAGAGCTCCCTGGAGAAGCCACACAAGCGTTTGACTCAGTATTGGTGTTATGTAATAAAAAATTTCAGTGTAAGGTTCAAAATACAACTTAGGCACTACAAATATCTTTCCTTGGATTCTAGATTACAGTATATTGTATCTAAAGTTTTATGTAAATTTTGTTATCAATAGCTTTTTTATGATGGTGGTTTGAGGGGTAGTTACTTCTTTATTTTCTTAAAAAATATAGTTCTATTTAGCATAGTTACCAGTGCTGATTATCCCTGAGAGATAAACTCATAGAGGCCTGATACATATACCAAGGAATGATGGCTAATGCACAGTACAGTAGGCAGCTATATGGGTGACACATGAACTCTTGTAGTAGGAATACATGTTCTTATGGGAAAAATGGTATATGGGAAGCACTGCCCTGACTGACTCCCTCAGCAAGTGCCGCACAGCCACACCCTTGCCGCCAAAAGACACCAAGAAGGCACACACTTATATACACATACACTATATTTGATCTAAACCAGACAAATGCTGAACAAAATCTTAAAAAGACTTTGCCAACGAGGTGGCAAGGGTAAGATGGTGAGGCTCTGAGGGCAGTGGTGCTGGTAAACAAAGGAAAGTATGAGGTGCACCATGTGCTTTACACAGTGCCCTTCCACATGTTATTGTGTGTATTCTATATTTTCATTGCTTGTTTCTATTTCTTTCTGTTTTGTTTTGTCTGACTGACCTAAGTATCAGCGTGGTGTGGTGGTGGCAGTAAGGCAGCGCAGGCAGCACTGCTTGTAAACAAAAATATCTATGAAGTACGCCATGCATATACGAACCTCAGTGTCCTTCCACATGTTCTGTTTATTCTACATTTTCATTGCTTTTTTTCAGTTTTTGTCTTGTTTTGTTTTGCTTGACTGCTTGGAGTGGTGACTTGGGTGGGGAATTGGATAGTTCATTCCTTGCCTCCACTTTGTGGACTATGGGTTCAAGCATTTTGAGTTTGTTGGTTATATTTTCAGTCCTCGTGTAGTAAGCGTTTCGTGTAGTGTGAACATATTAATGTGTAAATGAAAATAATGAATGAAAATATCAAATGGCAATAAAAAGTGGATCATAACTACAAGCAGTTGTACGGTTATTACATGTAAAAAAAGAAAAAAAAAAAAAAGGGTGGCAGCAGCATTGAAGTAGTTGCCATTTTCTTTTTCAACTTTCTGGATGGGCAAAACTATCATACTGCTACAGGTTGAGAATCTTTTAACCGAATTTCCAAAATCAGAAAACCTCCAAAATCCGAAAGTTTTTAGAATGCTGACATGACGCTTTTTTTTTCTTTTTTTCCGCCATCTCATAGGTGGACACTGGCTATATGGAGGCTGTCAAGGTCAAGCGCGTACGTCCTTCAGAGGAGAGACTACAGACCCTTGCCGGGTGACGGCTCATGAAGGGGAGGGGAGAATGCCGATAGACCGACTCTATTGACTGACGTAAGCCTCGCCGACAAAGTTGTTTTTTCGACAAGGATTAGCGTGTCTCTTTGTACAAGTCAAAGACATGAGTGTGGGTTCCCTTTGTTTGCCGCAAGATGAAAGTGCTCAAAGAGGAGAACAATGGGAATGAGCCTTGAGCTAAAAAACAAGGAACGCAACATCCCATTTCCCAATACAGAACGAATCCATATTTGAAGGAACAGGTGGCAACCCAAAAATTTATCTAGCCTGCAATGACTGACAGCCGGTGCCCGCTGCTGGTGAAGGCAGGAGGAAGGGAGGAGGGACGTTACAACGCGTATTTCAGGATGACCCTTGCCAAACATATTTTATGGACTGGTTTTGTGGTTCACCAAAAAATTCACTCACTACAGTTTTAAAATAATTTATTTTATCTGCTTAACCATTCTGACAGCAAAAAACGGAACAAATGGCGTATGTAAAGTTAGGTTTGGTTAATATAAATTTATTTGGCATGCAGTGTGGGGCGGCGGAAATACATAATACAGCGCAGGACTGGACATGGTGGTGGCGGTAAACTATACATGGGTTGGAGTTGCAAGAAATACCTCCTTGCAGAAATAAGTCGCTCTACTATTCAGTACACATGCACACTGGGGGAATACACAGCAGAAAAAACATTATATAATTTGCATGGTTTTGTTCTAGTTTGTCCACTTGTAATATTTGTGAGCGGAGAGTAAAATATAGAAACAGTAAGCAAGTTGAACCTCTCTGTGACCAATTTTGCGGCTGCAGCAGTGGGTGCAAAACAGGCAATTGAAAAGTCAATCATTTAGTGATTTCTGGAGAAAATATAATCTCCATAATAAACAGCATCATATTTTGTCCAGAAAAAAGCAATCAGCATCTCAAAATTTGTAGGCTACCCTCTCGTGAATAATCCCCAATTTCAGTTTTCATTTTATTTAGATTCAAATTAATCAATCAATCAATCAGTGGGGGCATACGCTGGGGGGCGCGTCGCCTTGCCCACCCTATGACGCCAAGCCTGGGGGTCCCTCCGGGCGAGTCTTCATGCAGGCCCCCTTCCCAATCCGAGTACACATGCCTCCCAGCAGGATCTATCGACTTGCTCAAGCCACTAACTCCGTGGGCGTCCCCTTGGCCTCCTCCACTCAGGATTGTCTCTTACAGAGACAACAAGGCAGAGAGAGGCAAAGAGGCAGAGAGAGCCGGAGAGAGGCAGAGGCAGAGAGAGCCGGAGAGAGGCAGAGGCAGAGAGAGCCAGAGACCTGCCTGCCTGCCTGCTGTTATGGTCCTCCATGCCATTTATTTATCATTTATATATATATATATATATATATATATATATATATATATATATATATATATATATATATATATATATATAATATATATATATATATATATAATATATATATATATATATATATATATATATATGCTTTATAAGCACAATTAATACAGTTAATACATAGGCCTAAGAATACCCACATGCTGTCCTGAAGACCACCCATCAACCCAGGCTCTAGAAGAAGCTGTACAGCGCAAGTGAAATTAAGATGAGCTCCAGGGGGCAGCATGAGCCAGTAATAATGACGCCATTATAAACAATTGCCTGCGCCATGACGGGCTCGGGCCAACCATCAAACACATATGAATTAGCCTACCGGCGCAATAGGCCACATGTAAAAAAATATAAATAAATAAATAAATAAAAAACATTAAAACAAAAAAAAAAAATTTTTTTTAAACTTGTTTTTAAGTTTTTTTTTCCACCCTGGACATAGGTGAAACACATGGCAAACTAATAGATTGGTACAGGTAACTCTCGATTTACGCGAATATTGTGTCCTTGAAGAGGTCGCACAAATCAAAACAATGTAAATCAAACAAGAGGTAGGTTTCTATTGAAAAATAAATATTCACTTCATTCAGTAGGGAGAGAGAGAGAGAGAGAGAGAGAGAGAGAGAGAGAGAGAGAGAGAGAGAGAGAGAGAGAATATCCATATCACCGAGATATCCACTCAGGCACCCAGTCTCAGCCTCACTCGTGTGAGCAAGAAATGAGGGACACCATGAGCGACTGGCTGGTATTGGTACCAGTACCGAGCAGTTTGGTACCGGTACCGTACTGTATAGCTGGTACCATTAGTACCGGTACCTGGGCACATGGAGGTAGGATTAGGAGGAGATGGCACGAGCTGGGTGAGGTGTCCCAGGAAAGTGAAGCCAGTTTGCCCGCGCTGGCCAATGCCCAGGACTGGCAGGATGGCCGCACCAACCCTTAGTATCAGTAGCTTTATTAATTTTTTTTTATCAATTGTTTCGCTATCTGTTAAGGTACTAGTTTTTTTCTTGCTTTTAGACTAAGACGTTTTTATTGTTATTTCAAGTGCTTTTCAAATTAATATTAATTGTATTAAAACAAGTACTGATGTGTGAAAATAAGTATTTTCAGTGCGATGAGCTACATACTAGAAATACAAATATCCGTACATGCATTAAAGACCATTTTTCAAGTAACCTAAACCCTGATTTTATATCTTTTTGTGGATAATAAATGTTCATAGCACAACTAATAATACCTGATTTATTAGTTAACTGTAAAGTACATAATTATAAGTACACTATTATAAAATCATCCATCCTAAATTTAACAAGAGAAATTGAAAGTAGGTTTGGTTTGTATTTATTGCCCACTGAAATGAATAAGTTTGGTGTACAACTGACGGCTCCTTACCTTAACATTACTTGATAGTTTATTAGTCATCTGTGTAGCATCATACTTAAACCGTACTTGCAAATATGTCTCAGCAACTGCCTTAACTAACAGACACAGGTGGTTTTCCTGAGGGTCTGTGTTATACATGTGATTAGTTATGGTGGGGAATATGTTTTTTTGGTTGCAATAAGCCAGCACTGAAATAACTAAGTTGCTAATAGTCCCCTGCCCTAAATTGTTGCCTGACACTCTTTCTCTGAACAGTTTTTCTGAAGTGATACAAATATCAATAACACCATTAGAAGGATATACCAAGTTTCCTCAATCTTTTACTTTAACTAGTGAGTGAAGGATCAACTTTCACTTGTCGCATATAACTAAGATTTTATAATAAGTGTTAAGGAATGCCTATATTGACGATAGAAGTTTATTTATTTTTTCTATATTCACCATTGCTAAGACAACTACTTTTAAGAAGATTTCATTACATAATACCTAATAAGAAGCAATAACACCACACTCAGTAGGCTGAGGTCTGTAGTTTAATAATTACATAATACCTAATAAGAAGTTATAACACCACACTCAGTAGGCTGAGGTCTGTAGTTTAATAATGAAATCTTACTCCATTTATCAGTTACTGCGTAGTTTATCTTCACCTCAGTTTAGTTTTAGATTACACCTAACATTACTTAGTTGTGAAATGTAAGTGTAGGGTATTTTTCCTTATCAAACCTCGCGCTGCAGCCGTATGCAGCACAGGACACTGGCATCGTGAGCAGCCCACGAGGCACGTGGGCACACAGACACAGTCCATTGACTTTGACGAATGACTGAATGCAGTGATTCATGTCTATAGTGAAGTCTAGGTAGGGCGCAGTCAGGTCAAAGCTAACCCTAGGTTAGGCTGGGATCGGCCGACACCTGCTTCTTGCCATTCCCAAGATGGCGGACTCTACTTCACTTTTCCCACCGCACGCCGCCTCCTCCTAATCCTACCTCCATGCCTGGGCACCCCTATTGTTGAGTAGCGTGGCAGCGTAAGTACTGTATTGCTGTTCAAGTGGCGTGCGGGAAGAACTGAGCTCAGCTGTGTGGCTGCAGCGCCGTGTGAGTCCAGTTGCATGAGACATCTGGTGGCCACTCCATAATATATCGCGTATAAGTGAAAAACACGTGTAAATTAAACATTTATTTGGATTTTGGACCCCGCGTTATTTCAAAAATGCGTAAATCAAACTCGCGTAAATCGAGAGTTACCTGTACCTTTGAATCAGCTTCATGAATAGATGACAAGGAGACAGAGTTACCAGGTTCTGTTTATTGTGGCTTAGTTTTTTTAAGAAATAAAACAAGCTGAGCAATGCTTTCTTCTCTTAAATCTTCATAAGATCTTTGAATTATTTGAATGAAATATTATGTTATTCTGGCAATGATTTGCATCTGAGCAAAAAAAGATATTTTGAGTCCTTTCCTGTGTTTTAGAAAGAGGAACAGACAGGCAGTACTGCCATCTCCCTTCATGCAATTTTGAAAGTCCCTCAATTCTATCAATACTTACGTAAGGGCCAGGTGGGCCCCCAAATCCAGGAGCAGTAGAATAAGGTGGTGGGGGTTCAACTGGGTAAGCTGCTGCTGGTTGTACTGGATATGGAGGCTGAGCAGGGTAGCCAGGTTGATTGGGGTAGCCTGGTTGATTGGGGTAGCCTGGTTGAGTGGGATAACCTCCTGGAGCACTTGGCATACCCCAGCCAACACCGGGGGCAGAGGCTTTATTTGGGTCAACTGGATACGGGACTGACATTCTGAAACATAGAACATTTATTTTCATTACCTGACCAAATTCTACAAATCATACAAGATGGAACCACTATTACCAGTCATTACTATGATTCCCATGGGATTGAAGACTTAGGAAACAAGAAAAGTTAAAATAACAGATGTAAGTGTTGCCTAATTAAATGGAGACAGACTTTTTCAAACAAAACTTGTGTTGTAGGACTCAAAAGTTAGCTGTAACAACAAAAATTCTGAATAACCCAATGATAATGTGCAGGTAACCCCCCACATCAGGAGGCTAGAGGACACGGACTACTGTAAATGGTGATTTTACATGAATAACTGATACACCCCACAGACACATTCCAACTCAACTCCAATGAATCTGTCCACCCTACAGGTAGTTCTCAAGTTACGACAAGGTTTGGGACCGACAGGCCAGTCATACGTTGATTTGGTCATGTCGAACTTTACATAAAAAAAATAATAAAATGTTCCACTTTAGTTCATTTGAGTGTTTGGAGGAGCCCAAGACTACCCACATGCTGTCCTGATGATTGCCTATCAACCCCGACTCCAGCGAAACTCTTTAACCCCTTCACTCCGGCGACGCCAACGTCAGCATCCAATGGCATCACCGTTAGTCCTCTTCTAAACCTCTTAACCCTTTCATTGCTAGACGCTCGCAGCGAGCGTTAGGCGTATTTGCTTGTAGTGCTAAACGCTCGCTGCGAGCTCCACCCGCACTCAAATCTCCCGCGTATGAGAGTATTCCAACACTAATTCTCACAACACAGGATTGCCAATTGAGTGGGTTCTTCACTAAATTTGGTGGAAAATCATATCAGCCCAGCGCGGCAAATCTACAGACGATTAACTGGTGGATGTTCTTGCCCAATATAGCGGCATTTTTGCATAGCTTCACCTATCACCTGACTGATTCTTAGACCAAATAGTTGTAAATATTGCGGTTAGCAATACTCCCTTGCCAGAGTCTGAAGGAGAGATGTCTGCAGTTACATCAATATGGCTGATCATCCCGCACGCACCGACGTAAGTGTTAACATTCAACACTCCCTGAACGTGCATGTACATTCGCAAGAGAGGCATACATAACCGACTCCTATAGATCTGGACCTCCTCTTTCCAGTGGTGTTTTTGGTTTTTTAGCTGTGATGAATAGTTTTGGAGATACAGAGGTTAAAAGAGACCCTCCATTGGGCTGCCCGACTGCATCTGAGGGGATAGTCGCGTTCGCACCGCGCACAAGGAAAGGGTTAATCCTCTTCCATTTCCTCTTAATCCTCTTCTAAACCTCTTCAGAGGAAATGGAAGAGGATTAAGAGGAATTTAGAGGAGGATTGAGAGGTTTAGAAGAGGATTAATCCTCTTCCATTTCCACTTGACCCTTTCCATACTGTGACGCCGACGTCTGCGTCACGGATGGAAAGGGTTAAAGAGGATCAAGTAAAGCTTGGTTGGGGGGAGGCTTAGTCAAGCAAGATGGCAGCACTATAAAAGTTGCCTGCACCACTAATTGGCTAGAACCAACCAAAAGTGTAAAGATGGGGCATACGCTATAGCTGAGCATGGCCGCAGTGCTCAGCTCTGTAGCAGTGCCCTTGAGCCTGTGGTGGGAATAACCCATTACCCCGGGACAGGGTCAGTGTGACATCAGGGTTACCACAGTTTATCTTCCCTAGATCTCCCCAGGTAACATTTATCGTCCAGCCCAAAAGGGAGGATGAACAGCTGGGTGAGCGGCACACTGACCGCCCATGCTGATTTGTAGCTAGGCACACTAACCACTAGACCATGGAGGCATAAAAAAAGATCCAAGGGTGAGAAACCTGCTATATGAGAACAGACTTAAGCATCTACTGCAGCTAATGTCAACAAGATGAGAAAACAATTACAAGCGAATGAACTGAAGTTGCTAACCCATGGTTGCACTGCACACATTCTAAATGTTTTGGCTCATGATTTGTAAACTGGTTACATAAAAGAACATGGGTTCATGTTGTAAAATACTTCTGAAGCCATCACTCTGCCTCAGCAAGATACCGTCAGAAAGGCAGTCAATGTCTTGTTCTGCTCCAGGACATTAGACGGACCACAAGTAGCTGATTGAAGATATATCATATTTGACGGCTTATAAAACGCACTTAAAAAAAAAAAAAGTCCAAGAAAATCACCCTGTTTCTCATAAGGTCAAGGTTCAGCTTAGGGTTACTTGCTAGTGAAATTTTACTGCTACAGGACCGAGAGGAGGAGGACCTAAGAGGCAATACAGAGCCCTAGAGGTCAAAAGAAAAGAAGGGCGCCGTATCCAGTTAATATGCAGGAGGAGTCGGCGTGGTCCGTGAAGCACAAGGGACATATATTCCATATTGCTTATACCTCACTGTATTCAGGTTAATAAGAACATAAGAACACAGGGAAACTGCAAGAGGCCGGGTGGCCTACACAGGGCAGCTCCAGAATCCCCCCCACTACTCACAGTGGGCGAGGTGTAGTTACAGGGGTTACAGGTAGAGGCTTGATCCTCGTTATACCGGCGGTACTAGGCACGCATCCAGTACCCCGTCACCTTACTGCATCCACACCTCACTGCCACCTGTCATCCTCGTCCATGTAGCTATCCAGTTTACTCTTAAAACAAGCTATCATCCCTGCACTAACTATGTGATTGCTGAGTCTATTCCATGCCCCCACCACCCTATTACTAAACCGATGCTTGCCTATATCTCTCCTAAATCTATACTTTCTATAATTTCTAATTTAAATCCATTACTGCGAGTTCTATCCTGTTGGCTAATTCTCAGTACTTTACTTATATCGCCTTTGTTGTAACCCTTGACCCATTTGAATACTTCTATCAGATCTCCCCGCACTCTTCGTCTCTCTAGTGAATGTAAGTTTAGATGTTTCAGCCTATTATGATATGGGAGGTTCCTCAGCCCCTGAATCATCTTGGTCATCCTCCTCTGAACTGATTCTAGCAAATTGATGTCCATTCTGTAGTGTGGGCACCAAAACTGGACAGCATAATCTAAGTGTGGCCTAACTAACGCTAAGTATAGTCTGAGGATGACCTCTGCACTCTTGTTGGTTACCGTCCTGTTAATAAAGCCTAATACCCTGTTAGCCCTATTCCTCGCACTAATACATTGCTTCCTTAGTTTTAGGTCAGAGTTCACTAACACTCCCAAGTCCCTTCCACACTCAGACCTGCCTATCGCTGTGGAGTCTAAACTATACCTGTGTAATGGGTTGCGTGTTCCTCCACTAAGTACACTACACTTGGTGATGTTAAAATTCATCTGCCATTTCTCTGACCAAGCTGACAGTTTGTTGAGATCCTCCTGCAGTGCTCTAGCATGAATTCTAGTCAGGACGGCCCCAAACCACGACGGCCCCCCAGGACGGCCCCAAATTCTAGTCAGGACGGCCCTCAACCACAACGGCCCTCTACGACGGCCCTTTGTTAGACAAACAATGGGGAGCTTTCTAAGGTAGTGGTTTCTAAGTAGTGAAATAAGTAAAAAGTCCATACGCGTTTCTTATTCCTTTTTCGCCTTCGATACTCCAAAACAGGGTATTAAACAGTCGATGCAAGGTTCCATTTATTTGTATAAACATAGGATTTAAAAAACAGTTAAATTTAAATATCCAATGAAAGCAGTAGCCTAAAACTAAAATATTCTTTTTACATCAAAAGTAGGCTCACATATGATTTATATAATTCTCTCAATTTCATACATAGGCCTAATCACAAACTGGGAGCAGTTAACCTGGAACACTTCTTGAGTAAGGATGATGTTGTCAGGGTTCCCTCTTCGTACTGCCTCCAGTAGCTGAAAATTCGTCCTTGGGTGGTCTGAGCACGTTTGCGGTGATACTTTTTCAGTTTCTTCTCCTTCACAAGCTGGACCTGAAGAGGAACAAGGCAGCTCTCTGCATGAAGGAGGGGGATCAGTTTGTAGAGCTGGTGGGCTTGATTGCGGGCTTTCTCATTGATGCGACGGTGGTAACCCTCTGCATCATTATTTGTTCTTGTTGATTGGTTGAAGATGCACCATGAAGTTGGCGGCCACAGGTCTCCTTCAATCCACGTGTCTCGGATGTAGTCTAGAAGTGGAGCTACGGCTGGTGTCGATGGTTCATTGCTGAGCTGGTTGAAGGCTGCACGAATGTGTTCAACAGGAAGACATGGGAGAGCGAAGAGTTTCCTGACAAACTTCTGCATTGGACCGTTTTCATGGTATGCAACCGCCAGACCAAGGTCTTGAACCTTCCTAAAGATACACTGTGCCCAATGAAATAGGCATCCCTGGATGGTGGTGTTTGGCAAGATGTAACGGAAGGCTCTCCAAATGGCTTGCTCGAAATCAGCAACAACCTTCTTGACGTGATTGTTTGGAACCATGTTAAGGATAGATTCCAAGACAGCCTTGTAATCCCTTTTCCTACGGCGTGACATCAGCACAAATATAAGTGGGACTTGCTTCATGTCACTGTCATCTCCTTTGATGAAAGCATGAATGGAGAATAGCTGGTGGAATGGGGCGGCGACGATCTTGAAGGTGGCATCAACATACCACGTCTTGGCACGTTCAGGATGTCAAGTTGTGCTTGTGTTGCAAAATCAAATGTCTTGCCCCATCCATTGCGATATCATTGCGGAGATAATCTTGTGGTATGAAGTTAACAGCTACTTGAAGTGCAGATCTTGTGGATCTGTAGGCCGCAATGCTTGGCGTAGTCTGTTGGCCCGTCTCACAAGGAGGCCCGGTGCAGGACGACTTGGCTCTGGATCAGTAGGTTGTAACTGGCTGGTCATCACTTCTTCAACAATGGCACTGGCAGAACGGAACACATCTTCAGACGCCTTATGCTTGACATCAGCCACAATCTCGTAGTTCTTCTGCTTCCCTGGTTCTGCCTGATGAGCGTGGTCATGGAGCCCTGGAGTAAAAGTGTTGCCCTTTTGTAAGACAGTGGCCTTGCACGTAAAGGTGCGATTCCGGATGCTGCAACGCCAAGTAGTTTTGCCAGGATGTCCATTCTTGTTAGCTTTGATGTTGTACGAATAACCATTGCTGTCAACCAAGAGAGGTTTTCCTTTGAGTGTGCCGGCTGGTATGATCTGGTAAGTTGTGACGTGTGGCTCATCGCTGGCCGAGATGTCTGCAATAGGAAGATCTGGTAATGCATCCTCTACAATATCTTGAGGAATTTGAAAACTGTGTGTTATGTGGAAAGTGCCGTCATATCTGTTGCTGGTGTTGCTTAGATGAATGGCAGCATGTGAAGCAGACTCCATGGCAGTGTTCTGTGCAGGTTGCAGGTCGGGCAGCTGATGGTCACTTGTGTCGTCTTGAGTTATCAGGCTGTTTTCGCTTGTGAAGGTCTGTATGTGTGTGCTTTCACCAACTGGCAAGGTAAAGTCTTCCAGCTGAGCCAAAGAATCTGCAGGACACTTACACTTGCAACAATGCCACTGTATGTTGAGGTCACCCTTCTTCATCAGTTGGTATTGAGCATAACTAACTCCACTGTTACACAATCTGTGTTGCCACTGGGAGCAGTTATCACAACACAAGGCATGCTGTCGGTTTGTAACCACTCTGTCACAGCAGACACAGTAGGCAGGGGTGTCCTTACTTTGTGAAGGTCTTACTGGAGGCATGCTGATCAATGCTGTCTGAGCAGTAGTGGATCGATCTGATTAGATGGATTCAACTCCTGTCAATTTATACCTGGAAGCCTTGTGTTTATCATACTACTGGCAACACTTTCAATTAGGTGTGAAGCAGATTCAGTGTGTTCGGAAACACTGTGGGTGGTATTCCTAGTCGTTTACCATACTTATGTATGGTAAGCGTGACTGTTACAGCAGAAAATGTGCACAAATTCAAGGAAAAATTGGACAAATATAGATATGGAGACAGGTCACTATGAGCCCCGCTCGAACCCTGTAATATACAACTAGGTAAATACACACACACACACGTGTACACACCCTCCTTATCTTCTACCTCCTCCCTCCAACCCTCCCTATCCCCTCCCTCCCTACCGTCAACTGCCGTCAACTGGTGTCAACCCTCCCTTCCTATTTCAGCCCTTCACTGCTTATTATTATCTTTTTTTTTGTGATAATAATAATAATAATAATAATAATAATAATAATAATATTATTATTATTATTATAACAATAATATTACTATTATTATTATTATTGTTATTGTTATTACACACACCCACACCCAGACACACATGCACTCATGCTTGTCGCCTTATCTCCCATCCCATCCCTCCTCCCTCCCTTCCTCCCAGTCCTTCCCTCCTCCCTCCCTGCTATCTCCCTCTTTCCTTTCCTCCAACTCCACCCTTTACACACACACACACACTGAAACAAGTTTCATTAAAATATTGGTGGATGTATAACAAGTAGGGATTTTTACAAGTATTTCTAGTTATCAATGAAGATTGATATCCTCACTATTGACGACAGTTGGTGACAAGTGTTGAATTGTTAAATCATGAGGGAGGTGACAGTAGTTGATGGTAGTTGACGGTAATTAGCACATAAATGCAATTAGAGCTAAGGCCAAAAAATTGCCAAGTGTGAACCGTGGAAAATGGAGATCAAAATGGGGCCATCATGGTTTGAGGCCATCAGGGGGGGCCGTCGTGGTGGGCCGTCGTGGTCTGGGGCCGTCCTGACCTGACACCTCTAGCATCCTCCCCTTAAACTATTGAGTACTGGAAATGGACTAAAAATATGTTCGAATTGGAATAATAACATACGTCATTGGAAACACAATGAGCCATACCTCCCCGCATCACAGCTCATCACACACTGAAAGCGGCTCGATTGAGCAGTATGCTCTCATTGCTGATGTACCAGTTTTATGGGTCAGTAATCTGCAAACATAAGAGGCTGAGTACGACAATCTGGCAATGCTGGTGGCCGAGTGGTTGTCATTGCCAATCACAAACACCGATTCATTGTTTTGGCCAATGAGATACATATCTAGACTCAAAGCCAATCATATAGCTCCTTTTTCACTTGCTACGGGAAGCAGGAAGAATTTGAAGTTTGAACTCAGTCTGTGCCTAGAAATGGAGTGTGAAGCACGTTCCTAGACTGGCCCACAGAAGTAGGTAAGTATTGCGTTAGAATTTAGTTTCAAGTTCTTTTGTAGACACAGATTATGATTTCCATGGGCAGAATGTGATTGTTTATTTTGAGGAGAATTTATATCTGAGCAAACCAGTACCAGTACAGGTCAAAAGAAGAAGAAGGATGGGTGGCAGGAGCATAAGGTTTGAAATCGGTTACGGTATTTTTAAATAGTTTATAATAATTGTTGTATTTACAGGGGGGGCAAAGCCCCCCTCCCGGTAGTTGCTAAGTTATATTGGGTTGGGTGGGGGGGTCAAAGCCCCCCTATCAGTAATAATGTTATGTTAGGTTACCTAACCGTTAGCGGTTAGGTTGCAAGTTGGAGTTGGTTTAGTTTAAAAATAATTTGTGACTTTAGAGAGAGAGAGAGAGAGAGAGACAGAACCCTCACTCGCTCACTTGCATAGAAAATGGGTGTGAATGGCAGGGCGGGGAGGAGTGGGCTATGGGGAGCTCTAGTATTCCTAATATTATGTACCCCCCAAAAAAGCAGGTGTTTTACTGGTTTGCTCAGAAAAAAAACAATCTACACAAAAAAAAAAAAGTAGTCATATTTTGTCCATGAAAACATGATCTGTGTCTTGAAAATAATACGCCTACTCCTGCTGCATTTTTACCAGTGGTTCATCTGCAAGTGTGAAATTAAGTTACTTCTGAACTTTCACCAACAAAATCTTACCGTACCTAAACTTTGCAGACCCTGTCAGAAAATACATTAGCCCCATCAAACCTGTGAAAAATTATCTCCAAAGATGAATCACATCCGTGGCAAGCGGTGCGGGGGCTGGTACACGGCAGCGGTACATGCAACGGAAGCTAATGAGTCATTCCCTCCTTTTAAGTACATTGAAGAACACCTAATCTTTACAACGTATTTTTAGATCTAATCTTCGGTAGGTTCAACATACATCTCGTGATTATCGCACAGTTATAGATGTGATCTAGTGCTCTGCGAGGAAATTGTCGTTGTTAACTGGAGGTACAGTGGCACACGACACAGACCTCGTCTGCCACACACACTCCAGGCCAGCCATCTAGGTGTTAATGACGCACTACTTCCTCATACAACTGAACACACGAGCAATGGCGAGGGTCATACCTGAGGGCACGGTGGGCAGCTGCGGTGAGGCGGCGGCCTGGCTGACAGACAACAGATCCAAGGGCAAGGCGGCTCTTCTTGATACTGCCTGGCTGGCCTCTCCTCCTCTACAATGTTGCCAATACGAGGGATACGAACTCTATTTCTATCCGTAATCTTGAAAATGTCATTATCATTTCTATTCCATTTTGTCTTAACGAAAGGTATTAATTACTGGGTAACTTGCTTATCGACCATGTTGTCTTTAATGCTATGTGGAAATGCAATAACATGAAATGGCGTAGTTTCTGGAAATAGAAAACGGTGTTGCCAGACCAGCAGCAGGGGAACACCAGCAGCTCTGAAAAAAGTGCAATAGAAAGAGAGGTAATAATGTGTAAGGTACACGGGGAAACATCCCAACGTATAATTATATAACTTAATAGCAGATACATATGAAAGAAACTACATGTTAACAGTCGCCTTCGGAAACCATCTACATCAGCATATATGCATGTCTAGTCAACTTAAACTTCCACTAGCAGGGCTTCCAAAGAAACCATGTAAAAGCAAATGTCAACAAGATCTTTTTTTCTGCCTGCAAGGCGAAATAAGTAATAATAACCTACTTGCATGCAATGCCAACAAGACGAGAAAATAGTTTTTTTCATCCTCATACTACATGATAGTACCCATGGACCGGCCAGTCGTTATAGTATGCCGGCCTATATATATAGCCGTGAATTCGCGGCCCGGGTTCGAATCACTAATCTCTACTATAATATATTAGAGACTATGGGCTGCTTTCACAGTCGTTTTGTTTGTTTTGATCGTTGCCAATGGCGGCGATCGCTGCTGTAGTGGCCTATAGGGTAGTGGCGGCTGCGGGGTTGGCCTAGCCCCGCACCTTAATTGGCATACACTCTCATCACCTCTCGCTTCCTCTGCAGCCGCCACTACCCCATCGGCCAGTTTCACGCGGAAAACTATAGCGTCGATCGGCGCCATTGGTAACGATCAAAACAAACAAAACGACTGTGAAAGCGGCCCACAGTCACTTTCGTTTGTTTTGATCGTTACCAATGAGGTTTCACCGGGTCCACCTTCAGTGGGTCCCTTCCCATATTGGCATCGCGGGCAACACCGTGGTGGACCAAGCGGCCAACCTGGCACACTCACACCCCCAGCCAATAGATAGACCACCAGACCACAGTGACCTACTGACCCACCTCCGACAGTCCTCCAACAGACACTGGACCACCAGACTAACAGTTGACCTCAGACAGCTCACCCTTGGACGATACAGACACACCCCTGCCCAGCACTGGCGGACCTACTCCCCCAGTCGTCCCCTCGACACGGCCATCACCCGCCTGAGGATTGGCCACACCCGCCTCAACGCTCACCTGCACCGCTTGAACATGGTCCAGGACCCACACTGCCCATGGTGCCCCACACAACCCGACACACCAGAACACCTCCTCCTCCATTGCCCAAGATTCTACTCCCTCCGCACCAACCTCAAAGCATCCCTAACCAGCCTCCACATCCACAGGCCAACCCTAGAGGACCTGCTGGGCAGCGACACCCTCAACCCCAACACAGCCTTCCAAGTCCTCAAGTGTACGCAAACCTTCCTGCAGAAGTCGGGGCAACTCGACAGAATCTAACTCCACCCTGGTGACAGAACGACAAACAAAAACCTGATACCAACTACCACTGACGGGGATAAAACCCCCAAGAAGAAGAAGAATGAGGTTTCACCGTCGTCTTTCGCGGCGTTGTTTGTTTGTATTCTCGTCCCCGAAGAAGAGAGAGAGAGAGAGAGAGAGGAGTAGGAGGAGGAGGAGGAAAAGAAGGGAGGCTAATGGTGGTCCACTTAACACCTTGACTCTAATCCCACAATTGGAGACAAGAGATGTGGCAGCTAGCGTGGTACGGGAGGGGAGACCCCCGCAGAAACCCCCCAATCCACCAGTTCCTCGTGGATTCACTATAGTTGTTAACCTCAGTACTCCTCTTTTCGTGATAGGGTAGGAAGGAGACCCCCTTGAGCGTTCCTGGAGCCTTACGGGGTAGAAACGGGGACTCAACCCCCATAATCTCTTTCTTTATCCCCTATCACGGAAGGTACTATGTGAGTATATAGGCGTATTACTATTAATCTGTTATTTATCTCTAGAGTGAGAAGTGTCATTGAAATAGGGGGCTGTAGGCTTGTCGTTTCGACGGGAATTAATTGTTCTCGCCGTGTATGGGCCTCCTCGGAAGTGTAAGGTTGTCCCCTCCCTGAGTTTTTCCTATGTCTTATGTACCTGGCCTTACAATAGATGTACACCCGTGCAAGGGTAAGGTTTTTCGTAGAGAATTCTCAGCCATGTTCTGACTACCATTGTGAGGGGAGAAACTAGAACTCTGTCGTGTGTCCATTCGCCCACTTCTGTCAGTTTCGGGTAAATCGTGCCTTCAATTAGCTGTTAACTGTAAACCGTGTCATCAGTTATGACTGTGTACCTCCTAAACTAAGTATCACATGAATAAATGTACCAACCCCTATTTATAGGCCTTTATTTCTTATCTCTTCTCCCCGTCGTGAGTTTTGTCCGGCCGGCTGTGTAGTTAAAGTACCTTTTTACCGCCCCGAGTCTTGCCCGCTCACCACGTTACCCTAACCAAGGGATCAGTCTCTCGCTCTGGGTCACTTTAACCCCTAATTAAGTCTTTAGTCTTGTTATATATATATATATAAATATATATATATATATATATATATATATATATATATATATATATATATATATATATATTTTTTTTTTTTTTTTTTTTAAGGTTCCCAGTGAGCTACCGGTGGCATAGTTCATCGGTAGATCTCTGGGTGGTGGCAGCAAAACTAGCCCCAGGGTGAGCCCCCCTTGTTCTTCCCCTGATACCCATTAGTTGAATTTTCTTTCAACATCATTTAGTGCCCCGAATTTCCGGGCACGACACATACATATAACGAAATCAGCCCTGTTATGTAAAAATGTGGTCTGATAAATGAATGTGAATAATGAACAAATGTAATGAATATATAAAGGTGAAGAGTCTGTCTTGCTTACATCTGCTAAGCTAAATAATAAAACTTTATTTTATTTTATTTTATTTTATTATTTTTATTTTTTTACATCTTCGCCTGTGGCGCCGGTAGGCTTGCTTTTGGAGGGGCCTGATGGTATGGCCCAGCCCGTTGTGGCGTAGGCCAGTGTTTATAGTGGCGCCATCTTGCATTGGCTCATGCTGCGCCCTTCCGGAGCTCATCTTTAATCCTAGAATCTGGAGTCCGGGTTGAGAGGTGGTCTTCTGGACAGCATGTGGGTAGTTTTAAGCCACTCGGCGGCAGCTGAAAAATCCCAGCTTGGTGGCACCGGGCGGGGATTGAACTCGCGTCGTCCTGAACGCGGCGCCGTCACGCTATCCACTCAACCATCGCTTGTCACCATTATGAAATAAATATTTACCTGTTATCCCTTGGAAAGATTAGGCTATCAGCAGATTCGAGCGGTTTATTACAGCGAGACACTCCACATTTTTTCATCATATCTATTCTTCACAGTTATTTTTTATATATATTCTTTACGTTTGGCTCAAACCGAACACAGCACCAATGCATGAAATTGAAGGTTTTAAATCTTACCACACATTCAGACTTGATGGCTATGGAGGTGTCGCCATATATGTCAAGGACAATTTCCCCAGTACCCTTTACAGAGAATATTGTATGTGTACTGATAACATCGAACTTTGTACTGTTAAAGTCACAGTTGGTAGCACCAATTACATAATTTCTTCCCTGTACCGTCCCCATAGTAAACACCACCAAATTAATGAGTTCACTGACCTTATCGATAACCTACTCTCTCAAAACTTTTACACCAATAATAAAACCATCATTGCTGGGGATTTCAACATTAACTTGCTGGAACACAATGATCCCCCACCAACAAATAATTTCTTAAGCATGATGCAATCTTGTAATTACTTTCCTCACATAGCTCGTCCCACACGTTTCCCTGATGACAACTCCACAGCATCTCCTTCCCTTCTAGATCACATATGGACAAACTTGACAGCCCCTTCCTCTCCTGGCATTCTTTTCTCTCCCCTGAGTGACCATCTTCCTATATTTCTAAACCTCCCAGCCATAGAAAAGCTAACTGAGACCCACAAAATATCTTTCAGGTTAAAAAATCTTGAAAATTGCACAAAGTTTAAAACTAAACTTTCCGAAGTAGATTGGAACTCTCTGTTAATACACCACGATACAAACATTAACTGCAACTTATTCTTGGACACAATATACAGCATATACTACTCTTCCTTCCCCAAAACATCTAAACAAATAACTAAAAAACTTCAAAAACCATGGATCACGCAAGGGATTATAAAATCTATACATCACAAATTTAAATTATATAAATCTTATAAATTAGGGAGTATTGACATTGGTGATTATAAAAAAAATATTAGAAACCACCTAACAAATCTAATTAAAAAGGAAAATTACTACCTACAAAGATTTTCTGACTTTCAGCTAATCACCAGAAAGATATGGGAAACCATTAATGAATTCTCTAACTTGAATAGCAAAACCAGTTTTTTAACTACCAAATCAGTTGTTTTTAATAATAAAATTCTGGACACCCCACACGAAGTATCCGAGGCATTCAATGCATGAGTACTTTACAAACATTGCTCCTAAACTCGCACTCAATTAACTGCCTCCCACAGACACCTCACTGAAGGCGGCTTTACACCTGGAAATTCCTGGTCGGCAATACAGCCGCGACGTGCTGCCGTCAGCATTTTTGGTCTGGGTCTGGGTCTGGGAGCCCTTCTCGCGGCAAGTTCTCTGCAGCTGAGCGTGTCCGTCTTGTATTGCCGACTGGTGGCTGGGTAAACAACATGTCGGCGCCAATAAAACAAGAAATGACCGATGCAGATAACAAGATTTGGAGCCGGGAGGCCGAGGTGGCAATGCTAGAGGAAGTGAGGCAACATCGACACTTGTGGGACCCACAAGATAAGCTCTACAAGAGGCAGAGTCTGCGCAAAACAACTTTTGAGAGAGTGGCAGCAACATTGCGGGAAATGTTTATCTCTTTGCGAGATATCGAAGGAGGGATGGAACGATTATGTTCGTGTATTATATAATCAAACTATGTAATGCCTGGGGGTTGGAATGGCATGTTCCTCCCTTCTCCTTTGTTATTAAATGCAACAATAAACAATCAATCAATCAATACTACTTATGATAAAACTCGTTTATTTAAAGTATTTCTACAATATTAGGCTAATGGACCAAACTCATTGTGGTTTTAAGATATGGTAGTAGCCTTTTGGGGTGTCTGGGATGAATTCATGCCCTTGCATTTACTAGCAGTTTACGTCTTGATGCTCCCGGTGGCTCCTCTCACGTGTGAAGGTACTTGCTCCCGAGAGCACCCAGGCGGTCTAGCCGCTAGATCGTCGCGGCTGTATTGCTGGCCAGGAATTGCCAGGTGTAAAGCCGCCTTTTATCTCATTCCTCCGCGGAAACTACCCTCACTCCATGGTGATGCCCCTTATGACAACTGATGACACAGTCAAAGTAATCAGTGCCCTCAAAAACAAAAAAGGACATATTGATGAGATACCTATACATATTGTTGTGCTGGAAGCTTCCCCCGGCGACCATAGGCCTCTAGAAGGCTCCCGGAGAAACGAGCAAGGGGGCGGGGAGCAAGGCGAGCCGTCCGCGCCCCGCGGGGCGCGGCCAGGCGCCAGGCGGGAAGGGTTGCCAACTCGCATATATTTTTGCTACATGTTCTTGTATGACCTAAAATATACTGTAACATTCTAGACTGTGCTGTTCTGGATATATATAGGAGAAGAGGGCGAGAGAGGGCCAGTCCCAGTCATAGTAAGCTAGTGATAAGTGAAGAGTCAGAGTGAAGTGTACTACTAAGGAAGAATATTAAACTACAGAAGCTGTGCAAAGTGTTTACATTATCTCCCTCCCACGGGGTCTCCTGACGGCGACACGGAACCCAAGTAACACGTCCGGCATAACACTGGTGTCAGGAGTGTAGCCATTTGTTTTTTCGCCATGGAGACTCGTCCCCAAGCTGCCCAGAGGGATGACATGTTGACTGAACTTTTGGAAGCCTTGAGACTACAGGGGGAGAAACAAGAAAGAGCACAGAACAACAAGAAAGAGCACAGCAACAACAAGAAAGAACACTCCAAGAACTCAAAGAACAACAAGAAAGACCACAGCAACAACAAGAAGGAACACTCCAAGAACTCAAAGAACAACAAGAAAAAGCAGTACAAGATGGAAGTGAATCAGTGCGAAGAGAAATGACTGATGTGACCACGAACTTGGGACAACGCCTGATAGAAGTGGAGAAAGAACACACAAATCTTCAACAAGAGATGGAGGTGGTACGAGAGACGACACACAAAGAAATATTAGAAGTCCAGGGAAAGGTGAACCGTACTGAACAGGCAGTTTGTGATGTAAGTGACAGAGTGAAGGCCCTTGAAGACTGCTTGGCTGGAAACGGACAGCCAGTGCCTCCAGGGGCTAGTTATACCCAAGATGCTTCTCCTACGCAAGTCCGGGGTAGTTTGAGCCCTGCTTCGCCTGAGTTTATCCGCGCAAGAAGTTCCGCCAGCCCCATGAGTCTGCTGGGTTCGCCTGTTAGAAAGAAGCCTCAGGAGTTTGATGGCAAGGTCTCCTGGGAGGTTTACCGCGCTCAGTTTGAGCTGTTGGCAGCTCGGAACGGATGGGATGACCAAGAGTGCGCGGTGCAGCTGGCCACTAGCCTGAAAGGAGCGGCGCTGGAGGTCCTTGCTCAGCTCGACAATGCGACAAAGGGCAGCTACAGTGGGCTGGCACAGGCGCTGGAACAACGATATGGGACCAAGCACCAGAACGAGCTCTTCAGGGTTAGGTTCAGAACCCGCAACAGGAGGCGCGGCGAGTCTCTTCAGGAACTCGCTCAGGACCTTGAGAGCATGGCGCACAAGGCATACCCAGGTGCCACCCCTGACCTGCTGACGGTTTTGCTGCGTGATCAATTCATCGATGCCCTGGACAGCCCTCAGCTGAAGATACAAGTGAACCAAGCTAAGCCAACATCAATGCAGGAAGCTCTGGCACGTGCCATGGAGTTTGAGTCCTTTGTTAGGTCTAGCTTGTCAAGCTTCAGGGACGACTCGACTTCTGGCTTTAGGGCACGAAAGGGCGCTGTCAGCGACACAGACAGGTTCCAAGGAACGTGCTGGTACTGCGAGAAGGTTGGGCACAAGGAGAACGAATGCTATAAGAGGAAGAAGGAATATGAAGGTGGCGCTAAGAAGAAGCCCAGGGAAGGACCCAAGTGCTGGACCTGTGGAGAAAAGGGGCACTGGAAGAATGAGTGTCGGAAAACTGTGCCCCCAACGAGGGACCACCACTCGGGAAACTAAGAAGGACTGGTTCACGGGGGCAACGACCAGTCTGTCCTGTACATGCCCCGAAGACATCAGTGTGCAGGAGAACCACCATGACAAGCTGCCAAGTGGAGGGCAATGTTGACGGAGTGTTGTGGCCTGTGGTCGTCGACACAGGCTCGGAACGCACATTGGTGCGGCCTGACGTGGTGAGTCATCGTCGGCTTCCTAAGACGCCGCATCGATTGTGCGGAGTCACAGGACACTACGCAGAGCTCAGAGGCCCAGTGGACGTGAAGTTTGAGCTCGGAGGAAAGGAAGAGTTCCTCTCTGTGTACGTGGCCGACATGGATGACCCCTGCATCCTAGGTATGGATTATCTTGTCTCCCACAGGTGCGAGCTGGACTTCCGCGCTAAACAGCTGACTGTAGGAGGAAGGAGGGTGCCACTGACGACTGTGAACAAGGAAGACCTGCCAGTGACGGTCAAGCGCACCACCATTATTCCTCCGAGGTCGGAGATGCTGTTACCCTGTCAAATTACGTGTGCCCCCCCGGCTAGCCTGTGTGTGGTAGAGAGTGGAAGTCGATGCCCGGTAGAAAACGGGGTGATTGTAGGTAGTACTTTGGTAGACCCTGCTGCAGCGGAAGTGCCTGTCGTCGTGGCCAATGTCTCCTTCAGCCCAAAGAAAATAAAACAAGGACCATGGTGGGGTTGTGCCAAGAGATCGACCAGAAACCAAGAACCTGTGTCTGCAGGAGAACCCTGACGAAGCCCCAGGAGGAGCTGCCTGACTACCTGCGCGACCTGTTTGACAGGAGCTCCAAGTGTCTAGAGGAACCCCAAGTGGAACAGCTCAGGGAGCTTCTCGTGAGGAATGCAGATGTGTTTTCCACAGGAGACCTGGACTTGGGGTGTACGGACCTGGTAGAGCACCACATCGACACAGGTAGCCACCGCCCAGTGAAGCAAGCTCCTAAAAGGATGGCACCAGTCCGTCGCAAGGAGATGGATGAGGTGATGGATGATCTCCGGCAACAGGGGTTAATCGAGCGGTCCAGCAGCCCGTGGGCGTCTGCTGTAGTGCTCGTCAGGAAAAAGGACGGTTCCCTCAGGTGCTGTGTGGACTACCGAGCCCTCAACGATCTCACCATCAAGGATTCATACCCACTCCCACGGATCGACGACACGCTCGACGCCTTGGTGGGCTCCAAGTGGTTTTCAACACTGGATATGAAGTCTGGGTATCACCAAGTCAAAATGGCGGAACAGGACAAAGAGAAAACAGCCTTCTCTTACGGTCAAGGCCTGTGGCAGTTTAAGGTCATGCCCTTTGGCCTGTGCAACGCGTCGGCCACGTTCGAGCGGCTGATGGAGAGGGTGCTGGAGGGACTTCACTGGAAGACGGCACTCATCTACCTCGACGACGTGATTGCCTTTGGCCAGACCTTTGAGCAGGAGATGGAAAGGCTATCAGAGGTTTTCGCCCGGTTTAGAGCTGCACACCTTAAGCTCATCCCGAAGAAATGCTGTCTGTTCCAAAAGGAGGTCCAATACTTGGGACACATCGTGAGCGAGGCTGGAGTACGCACTGATCCTGAGAAGGTGGCTGCGGTAAGGGACTGGCCGACACCCACCAACGTGAAGGAGCTGCGGAGCTTCCTCGGGTTGTGCTCATACTACCGCAGGTTTGTGAAAGGCTTCGCTACGATTGCTGCACCACTGCACCTCCTGACGAAGAAGGGGCGCAAGTTTGAGTGGACAGCGGAAACTCAGGTTGCCTTTGAGAAGCTCAAGGAGGCCCTCATCAGCTCGCCCGTACTCACCTACCCAGACCCCTCTAAGCCTTTTATACTGGATTGTGATGCCAGTGATGAGGGGATTGGTGGAGTGCTGTCCCAGGCATGTGTCGACATGGAACGGGTTGTGGCCTACTTCAGCAAGAAGCTCACCCCAGCCGAGAAAAACTATTGCGTGACCAGGGAAGAACTCCTGGCAGTAGTCAAGAGCCTTGACTTTTTCCATGCTTACCTGTACGGTGCAACTTTCACCATCCGCACGGATCACGCTGCATTGCGGTGGTTGAAGTCACTGAAAAACCCTGAGGGCCAGCTTGCTCGCTGGATAGGTAAACTAGAGCAACATCACTACACTATTGTGCATCGATCTGGGCTAACACACGGTAACGCGGACAGCTTGAGCCGGCGCCCCTGCCTACCTGAGTGTCAACATTGCCTCCAGAGGGAAAGCGTCCAGAATATGTGCCGCCGCACTACAGTGGAACAGACAGCGGAGGTGCCATGGGAAGACTTGGGAAAACTGCAGCGGGAGGACCGAGATTTGAGACCAATTATGGAGTGGCTGAGTCAATCGTCAACGCGAGCTGGGTGGGAAGTAATCTCGAGAGAAAGCCCTACCACCAAGAATTACTGGACTCAGTGGGACACTCTTCGGATGGACAACGGGGTGTTGCAGCGACGCTGGGTCTCTCATGATGGTCTTGACCACTACTGGTCCACGGTGCTACCTATGAAGTCACGGGAAGGCGTCTTGAAAGAAATGCACGACAGCATCACCAGCGGACACCTTGGGGTAAAGAAGACACTGAGTCGCCTGCGCCAAAGGTTCTATTGGGTTGGCATGAGGAAGGACGTGGAAGAATGGTGTCACGCGTGTGAGGTGTGCTGTGCAAAGAAGGGCCCCAAGAAGCGTCACCGTGCCCCATTGCAACTATACCAGGTTGGATCCCCCATCGAACGGGTAGCAGTGGATATAGCAGGACCCTTGCCTCTGACGACGAACGGAAATAGGTACATCTGCGTCACAATGGATTACTTCACCAAGTGGCCGGAAGCCTACGCCATCCCTGACCAGGAAGCCACTACCATCGCCAAGGTTTTGGTGGAGGAGTTCTTCTGTCGCTTCGGTGTGCCTAACGAGCTCCATTCCGACCAGGGAAGGAATTTTGAGTCAACAGTCCTTGCTGAGTGCTGCAAGCTTCTGGGTATCAAGAAGACCCGGACCACCCCTCTGCACCCACAGTCAGATGGAATGGTGGAGAGGTTTAATTGGACGTTGGGCCAGGAGTTGGCCAAGCAGTGCAACAATGATCAGTCTTCATGGGATCAGAAGCTGCCTGCGCTTCTCATGGCCTACAGGTCTGCCGCCCACGAGACTACGGGGTATTCACCGGCAAAGCTGATGTTTGGACGTGAGCTGCGATTGCCGGTGGACCTACTGACAGGAAGGCCTCCTGGGGAAAGCCTTCCAAGGGACGCCTCCAGTTTTGCCCGTCAACTAGAGGAACGGCTGGAAGAGGTGCACCATCAAGTCCGAGGTGCCTTGAAGTTCTCCGTGGAGTCCATGAAGCGCGGTTACAATATGAGGGCAAGCCACGTTGACTTCAAGGAAGGAGACCGAGTCTGGCTTTACAACCCGCAGAGGAAGAAAGGACAGTCTCCGAAGTTACAGAGCCCCTGGGAAGGCCCTTACACTGTGCTAGAACGCCTCTCCGACGTGACTTACCGAATCCGGAGAACGGAAAGGACCAAGCCGAAAGTTGCCCACGTCAACCGCCTATGGAGGTACCACGGTCCGGGAAACTACACCTGGAACAACTACAGACACCCAGCAGCCGACGAAAACGCAAGGGACGTCCAGGACCGAGAGGAGGTCGACGACGACATAAGCCTTCTGGACCTTTCAGCCGAGGGAGATAACCTCCCGGCTTCGGCAGATGTTCCAGGGACACCCCAAGAAGCGGACGACGACGAGGCGCACCAGGAGACAGACGTGCAGGAGGCACCGAGCAGAAGACAGAGACAACGCAGGCGTCCACAGCGATACGACGATTATTATGTTTTTGATTAATTCTCTTACGTTTGTATGTAGTTAAGTGTGTGATCGGGACGATCACAATTAAGAGGGGGGGATAGTGTTGTGCTGGAAGCTTCCCCCGGCGACCATAGGCTTCTAGAAGGCTCCCGGAGAAACGAGCAAGGGGGCGGGGAGCAAGGCGAGCCGTCCGCGCCCCGCGGGGCGCGGCCCGGCGCCAGGCGGGAAGTGTTGCCAACTCGCATATATTTTTGCTACATGTTCTTGTATGATCTAAAATATACTGTAACATTCTAGACTGTACTGTTCTGGATATATATAGGAGAAGAGGGCGAGAGAGTCCCAGTCCCAGTCATAGTAAGCTAGTGGTAAGTGAAGAGTCAAAGTGAAGTGTACTACTAAGGAATAATATTAAACTACAGAAGCTGTGCGAAGTGTTTACATATCTCCCTCCCACGGAGTCTCCTGACGGCGACACGGAACCCAAGTAACACGTCCGGCATAACAATAATATCTTACAGGTAGATAAAGTGAAATTCCTTGGTGTAACCACAGACAAAAACCTAACTTTTAAACACCACATCTCCAATCTCTGCTTAAAGCTATATAGAATCATTCCCCTCCTTCTGCAGGTAAAACATTTTGCTCCAAGTAGAATTCTTAAATGTCTGTACTATGCCCACATATACCCTCATCTTACCTATTGTAATCCTATCTGTTACCCTTGTCATCTGTCCCAAATTAATGTACTTCACAAGAAAGTTATCAGAATAATAACCAACAGTTATTTCAATGAACATACTCAACCTTTATTCAAAAAACTAAATATCTTGAACCTTACTGATTTATCAAAACTTATTGTTGCATCATTCATGTACAAAACAATAAATTCAAATAACCACAACACAATACCCATTCACAATTACCAAACTCGACACCACCATTCACTCTACATACCCAGACCCAAGTTAACACTATTCAAACACTCTGTCATGTACTTAGGACCTATAGGCTTTGGAATAATGTACCATGTGATATTAAACAGTCAAAGAGTCTATCTTGCTTCAAAGAAAAATTTAAGAATCATATGTTAAACTCCTATTAGTCATAGTCTAACTCAATTAATAATGTTATGCCGGACGTGTTACTTGGGTTCCGTGTCGCCGTCAGGAGACTCCGTGAGAGGGAGATATGTAAACACTTCGCACAGCTTCTGTAGTTTAATATTCTTCCTTAGTAGTACACTTCACTTTGACTCTTCACTTACCACTAGCTTACTATGACTGGGACTGCCCTCTCTCGCCCTCTTCTCCTATATATATCCAGAACAGTACAGTCTAGAATGTTACAGTATATTTTAGATCATACAAGAACATGTAGCAAAAATATATGCGAGTTGGCAACCCTTCCCGCCTGGCGCCTGGCCGCGCCCCGCGGGACGCGGACGGCTTGCTCCCCGCCCCCCTGCTCGTTTCTCCGGGAGCCTTCTAGAGGCCTATGGTCGCCGGGGGAAGCTTCCAGCACAACAATAATGTACCTATATCTACTAGTCTTATCATAGTACGAAAAAAATATAGAGGTTGTGAAAATAGCAAAATCAAGAATATTAATATTATTATCATTTGTTGCAACTTATTATTGTCATTCTGTTGTATTTTTTTAAAAATATCCTTTATACTTTTTTAATACCTTCAACTATTTTATTTGATATGTTTTATATATTTTTTTCTAGTACTTATAGTATTTAGTGTTTATGTATGATTATACTTCAGTTTGAGTGTGTTTTTATTTACACACTCATACATACCTATGATCTCATGTAGTCATTATTATTATAGCTACTAATTGTATAATTCCTACTAGTACACCTTTTATCTCTAATCATTCTACATTGGTCAAGTGCTTTCTTTCTCTTCCATAGGATTAAGTGTTTCTCGATCATAGGTTTTATATTCTTAACTTCTTAATTTCTTTTAATTTAGTTACTCAGAGACTATTAAAACTATATTTTACTTGCCTATAAAGCTGATGTTTGCAAAGGGCTGTACGTCTTATGTTTTTACAGGATTCAATAACAATTGTATTGGACAAACATAATAAAGTGTTAAAGTGTTGAAATGTTAAAGTGTTACGTTTACTCTTGGTACGTTTATTTTTCACATTTATCCTTCATAATCCTCCTCTCAGCTGATGTAATGTTGACATTTCCCGCCGCTCGGGCATACCAACACTGCCGAATCACGCGCCCTCGTCTTGTCATGATCTTCACCACGCTGGTAGTCGCCGATACCACGAAAATAGCGACTGTGAAAGCGGATCGAGGCGATGGTATAATGCATGCTACCAGCAGGATGGTAGAGCCTTTGGTTACGGTGCGTGCCAGACGACTGTGAAAGCGGCCCTAAGATACGTGAAGCATTTTGAGATCTCAATATCCTCGCCACATGCATGCACAGTCCTGTTTCATCTAGCAAGCCTCCAAACACCTATAGGTACCTTGGTCTTGGCCCAGGAGACCTGAAGTCCCAAGGGCTTCGTCTCCTCGTGCAGTGCCTCGGGAACCATCGATCACCAAAACCTCCAGCGACTCCGCCAGGATTACTGCATCATCTGCAAATACAAGGTCAGTGACCCTGGTATTGTCAATAGATGCTCCGCAATGACTCTGGTCCACAACTCTGCCCAGTACCCAGTCCATACAAGTGTTGACCCTGCCTCACTCCCGCATTCACGGGCAAGAAGTACACGCCCCCCACACACACACACTTCACAGCACCGGCCGTTTTATGGTGTAAACCCAGGATACCATATTGTTAGTCAGCTAGACACCCACAAATGGATTTAATAAACGCATCTGACGCCGTTCTGTGTATGGCTAGGATCCCACATTATTGGAACATTCGTTTGTTGACCTACCACACAACATGGGTCGACCATACCCGCCCGAATGAGAAACGAAATGTAAGAAATATATTCATTATATTAAAAAAAAACTTATGAATAATCAATAAATATGCTATTATTCTACTTCTGTTATTATTTCACTTCTCTGTTTCAATCAGTAACTGTAATCACAACAAGTACAAGATTTTAAAACAACATGCGTGGTCGCGCGTGTATTGAAGTAAGTAAGAAGTCGATTATAACTACAGTATAGTAATGTAGTTTAATATGATTAAGATGAATGAGATCACTACCTTTGGATGAATTCTTCTTCTGTGAGGTACGTCATTGGGTCACTGTGATCCCGTGCGTAAAACTGTGCGGGGTAATCTAATTCGTCGAATTTCTTCAATTTGCTCATCATCAAGCTCTTGTATGAGATGAATGACACTACGAAAAAGTTCCAAGGCCTGAAATATGTACTGATAATATATGTTAATCGAGTATACTTATGTACGTGCCTACTTGTAATATATAATAACTGAAATGATGCATTCAGGCCTTGATATACAGACTACTTCATACATTCTTTTCTTTCTACTCAAAGATTTATACAACTGGAAATCAGTAATGTCGATCTAGTAAAATTCTAGTTTAACGCCACACTCGGGCAAATCATTTGTAGGTCAGCAGCAGGGAATTGGGTATATTTTACTTTATTCTCCGCCTCACAGTGGTACTTCTCACACTTCTCATCGGTTAAATGTCATTATTCTATGCATTTTGAACCCCATATAGAGGCCTATGCTTCACAAATTGCTAGAAACGCCGCTAACGATTTTAAAAAGTTAGTGGGGCCTCGGGGCGCCTTGTGGGAGAACGTAGGTTAGGTTAGGTTAGGCTTTCCCACGAATGTTCCAATAACGTGGGATCCTAGCCATACACAAAACGGCGTCAGATGCGTTTATGAAATCCATTTGTGGGTGTTTAGTTAACTAAAAATATGGTATCCTGGGTTTACACTGTTTAAGAAAACGTCCGTTTCCGTTTTCTTAAACTTCTAAAATTTCGTTTCGTAGGTCAACACACCACTGTGGTGTGCTAGCACTCGAAAGTTATGTTTCGATTTCTTAAACACTCGCAAACCAAGTAGTGTGTTGTTAGCTAGACAACAACACTCGTGACCTAGCATACCACAGAATTGCGGACGATTTGCAAAGGTTGGTAGCTCCCGCCCTAGGCTGGCCCGCATGTGTATCAGCTGATGTAGTATAGCGCCGCATTCTTTGAAAATGGCTACAAGAGACAAGACCTTCCCGCTTTCTTATTCATAGAAACTGTGAACCAAATAAGAGACAATTCGGTCGTCCACAGGAAGCCATCGGACTACAGTTCTGTTTTGGCACGCAAAACAGCATGGGAGAGGATCACCGAGAACTTCAATGTGAACTTCTCGGTGTCGGAAGGCAAAACCCAGCAACAGCTCAAGAGGAACTGGGAGTACTTAAAGAATGGACTTCCAAAATTTCCCTAAAGAAATCCTTAAAAAACTTCTACGATCTTTTTCCCTAGGAAGTTATGATGTGGGGTGCTGTCGAAAATAACGCAGCGCGGGACGAATTTGGGCGGCGGTGGTGGGGGGGTGACACGCCCGACACTCATCAAGAGACCGGCTGCTAGGTTATCTTACAATAGATTGCAAGTCCCCAGGGTTGTGTTGGGGGGTAGGGGGGGTCTGGAGTGGCGGAAGGGGAGGCGGACTTCTTGTATAGAATTACCTAGTAGAATAACAGTTATAACACCCTTGCTGGCGGCTCGTGTGTGGCGAGGGCAGTGGTGTTGACAAGCAACCCAAGTCATACAGGCCCTAGCTGATGCTTGCAAGCTGCTGATAGCAGGGGGTCGCGTGAGTTTGAAGCTTTTGGTAAAGGGGTCGCAAGTGCTAAATAATTGGGAATCACTGCTCTATATAATGAGGTAGGGGTAGGAATGTGTACCTGCGTGGGGCGAGAAGCTGAAATACCGATGGTCTTTCAGTGGTTTCAGTATTTAACCGTGCAACAACACTCATGTATAACCATTTATTCGAACATTCCCCTATGATGCTTCGTATTTTCACTATATTACATATACTTATATATTATATGTACCATTATAACGAAAACTTTCTCAACTTCTTGTCCAACTCAGATATGTTTGTTTTGATTGTGGCACCCTCAACACACGCGCGACCACGCGTTGTTTTAAAATCTTGTACTTGTTGTGATTACAGAGTTACTGATTGAAAAAGAGAAGTGAAATAATAACAGAAGTAGAATAATAGCATATTTATTTATTATTCATAAGTGTTTATAATATAATGAATACATTTCTTACATTTCGTTTCTCTTTCGGATGGGTATGGTCGCCCCATGTTGTGTGGTAGGTCAACACACGAATGTTTCAATAATGTGGGATCCTAGCCATACACAGAACGGCGTCAGATGCGTTTATGAAATCCATTTGTGGGTGTCTAGCTAACTAACAATGTGGTATCCTAAGTTTACACTGTTTAAGGAGAGAGAGAGAGAGAGAGAGAGAGAGAGAGAGAGAGAGAGAGAGAGAGAGAGAGAGAGAGAGAGAGAGAGAGAGTAAAACATATGGATATTTGCATCCAACTCATCAATTATTTATTTTTCATTTTAGACGATTAGGTGTTTGAAATACTACTATGATTACTCCATTATACTTTGATGAGTATTACAAGACAAATGTCAATCACTGGTGTTACATAATGCCGAAAATTTCAGTCCTTCAGGCCAACACTTAACTTCCTAACCTCTTATGTTGAAGACCTTAAAACATAACTTTATTTCACAGGAGAGCGGGAGAGAGCGGGAGGCTCATGGCGTCTATGATGTGTAGGGTTGCTTGCTGCGACGAGCTAGCGTCTCCTTCAAGAACTGTCGGGGGGAATGGCGCCTTCAGTCCCAGAATTTGTCTGCTTTACTCTGTCAACAGTTTTCACAATGCGGAGAGTAATTTCTCCTTGTTCTCTCTCCTACACAACTCATACACGTCCGCCGCTCTCTCCTAAGCGTATCTAAAGCTAATCAACTGATTGCCCACATAGCGGCAACGTATATAAGGAAAAGTAGTATGAGGGACAGGTAACCCCGGCCAGACATATTCTATTCTAACAAAATAACATTGAGAATTACCATTAAACTGTGCTAATTTTGGTATCATGATAATGAACACAAAAGTAGGTAGGCCTACACCGAACACGGTATATCACCCATGAGCCAACACAGAACATAATGTAAACTGGGTCATTACAGGATGGTTAGGGGAGTAAAGGATCCTGACAGGGGTGCTTTTTCATGATCTGGACACATAAAGAATATTATTTTCAGCTTTGCTTATCACAAAATAATACACTAGTTAAATTTCACTCGTCACAGATATTACACAATTTTCCATTTGTGGTTAATGATATCATATTCCAAAGCAATCAACACCGTTCTAAGATTTTTCTCAATCACTTTCTGTTGCCATTTCCCTATAGGTTTACTTTTACCAATGTTATTTTTTTCATTTGTGTTAATTTCCGTGCTTCAAAACTTTCACGACTCATTCTCTGTATTTTCTTACGTCTGATCTTGGCATGAATATACGTATAAGTTGCTCAACAGATACACCTGTTACATTCGAACTACAGATGAGGGTTCACTTGACTCAGTATTGAAGGGCAGCAGCAGTCATACACGAAAATATCAGAGTTTGAATTGTCACATGCAATAATGATGAATATTTATGAATCTCCCCATGTTATACTGATAGTAGTAGAAGTAGTAGTAGTAGTAGTAGTAGTAGTAGTAGTAGTAGTAGTAGTAGTAGTAGTAGTAGGACAAACCATATTATTGGTATGCAGAACAGCTGTCAAGAAATATTTCGTCAGCCAATTAATCAAAGAAATGAGTTAGTTGCTTGGTATGTTAATAGTGAACACCTAAAAAAACTGCCAAGGCATTGTCTTGCACACCATCTGCTGAGGCGAGAATGAATGTAGTTGCTTCAAACATGATTTCAAACACTATCTGTACGTTACTCATAATCTAATGATTCTGTAAGGTACTCATTCTGATTTAAAAATCAACTCTTTAGCTATATATTTGAATTGATAAAGAAATAAACAAATAGGCTATATATATATATATATATATATATATATATATATATATATATATATATATATATATATATATATATATATATATATATATATATATATGTGTGTGTGTGTGTGTGTGTGTGTGTGTGTGTGTTCAACTGTTGTTAAAATATTCATACTCTTACAGGTTTTCATATTAGTAATTTTCGCCAATGTTTGTATAGCCACCTTCACGGCTTGGGTTCTTGGCACAGGCACAAGCTACAGTCAGTTCCACAGTGTCTGTAGTGTAATCCTTGGAGTCCAGCTTGATCCACACAGGAAGACGATATTTCAGAGCCACACATACGGAGCCGTCGTCAGCACACTGTGAGCCCTCACAGACACACTTGGCCTCGAGGACAGTCACGGGTTGTACTGGGAGCGACCCTTGCTGGATCTGGCGCTCAACGTATTGCGTGGGACACGTACTGATGGTTTCTGAACGATGAAGCCAAATGGGTCTCATACTGAAATTTGCTTGGAAACGATTTTCATACACTTTGCTTCCCTCTCTGAATTCTGAACAGTTGACACCATGATGTAGGTTCGCAGTGGAGCCGATGATAGCCCTTGGCACCAGCATATAGTTGTCCATGAACTCCTTCATGACTTGCTCTCTCGTCCTGTAGAAGAAGGGGACCATGTGGCCAATGATGGATGAGCGCTTTTGAACTTGGTTGGTGAGTGAATCCATAAGGTGCTGTCTCTCTAGCTGCAGATATTGCAAGAAGTCTTGGGCACGCGAGGGATGGACAATGGTGGTTGAAAACGAACATCCCAAGAGAAGGACAAAAATGAAGCTTGTTGGCTTGAGGGAAGTGCTGCTTTGCTTCATGGTTGTCAAGTGAGGCGCTGGAACCCATTCACCTTGTATATATACTAGTGCTGCCTCCCACTAATCCACCCACAACACAGCAAAAGTTAATTGCCGCAATTGTTAATAACTAGTTCATTTGATAATCAAGTAAATGTGCCTCGTTACAGAGTATTCAGCTCTTGACGTGAGATAATCCTTTCGTTTTGTAGCTATGAATGGAATTTTTTCCGAGGAAAACTTATTTACACACACACACACACACACACACACACACACACACACACACACACACACACACACACACACACACACACGTCTGAAGGATAAAAGAAGTACAGTTTAATATATAGAAGTGTAGGTGAGCGGAATGGTCTAATGAAGGAGATTGTGGAGGAGGGGATCTCGAGTGTCCATCAAATGAAGGAGAGATTGGACAAATATATAGACAAGGAGACAGGACTATCCGAGCTTAGCTCAGGCCCTGTAAACCAAATAGGTAAATACAAATAGGTAAATAATACACACACATACACACACACACACACACACACACACACACACACACACACACACACACACACACACACACACACACACACACACACACACACACACACACACACACATCTTAATTACCAGTAAATAATAAATTCACTATAGAGGGGTTGAACTTGACGTCATCAGCAGCGATCAGCTGATCACTTCTCAGCTGCCCCGCAAAGGCCCACCATTTTGGGAGGCACATATTTACCGCAAGAGAGCTCGTCAGCTTTTCCCCGCTATGTTAATGTGTTGGTGTTGGTGTTAGTGGCCCATCTATTACTGTGTGGGTGTGGGTGTTAGTGTCCATCTGTTACTGTGAGCGTGTGGGTATTAGTGTCCCATCTATTACTGTGTGGGTGTGGGTGTTAGTGTCCATCCATTACTGTGTGGGTGGGTGTGTTAGTGGCCCATCTATTACTGTGTGGGTGTGGGTGTTAGTGTCCATCTATTACTGTGTGGGTGGGTGTGTTAGTGGCCCATCTATTACTGTGTGGGTGGGTGTGTTAGTGACCATCTAATACTGTGTGTGTTAGTGTCCATCTATTACTGTGTGTGTTAGTGTTCATCTATTACTGTGTGGGTGTGGGTGTTAGTGGCCCATCTATTACTGTTACTGATAGGTGCTAAACTGCCACTCGCGGTAGATAGACAGGGGCTGCCAAGTATAGGTCAGTGGGCTTTTTGCGAACCCCTTACGTTCTTATGTTCTTGCTAAACACCGCCCGGGGATGCCCGGGGTTAAATTTGTCATATATTCATTGTTCTTATCATCAAATATATCTTGAAGTTTGATAATAAATGTATATACAGTATGTCCATCATCATTTGGCAGCCTCATGGATAGTTATATAACGAAGCCTATAGCCTCACTGCCCAGATTTTTTGCATATTCACTTAGATTGTGATATGAAGACAGGAGGCACGGGCCAGCCATCATCAGGGGGCAGGGGCTCAGGTGATCGCTCGTGCCTCCCAAAATGGCTGACAGTTGTTTTTCGTAAAACAAAAGCGAAGCGGTGTGACGTCAGTGCAACCCCTCTATAGTCTTTACGATGTGTTAATAGGTAAAGTTGGGGCATACGATACAGCATGAATGCGTAGCCTCGCTGCTCATCTTTACCACATTAGCCCTTGAGACTATGGCGGGAAATAACGTAATACCAGACACGTACAGGGTGGGTGAATTTCGACACGGTACCGTGTCTTTTGTCGACTGCTTGTCGGGATCTGTCCCACCCAAAATTATCTATATTATTATAAAAGCAAATGATGATGTATGTATGTATATAACTGTAGGATATCAACAATCACTCGTCTTCTTGCTACCTGTTCCGCTTTGCATCGCTTTTTAGGTCCTCCTTGGTACTGTTTTACACTTAGATGGTTCACTTATATAGTTGCTCTGTGATAGTAAAAATTGGGTTCCGCGATGCGCAGTTCAAGATGGGATGGACTATGACGGAGGGATAAGATTTGACCCCACACCGGATTACCACTGTTTACCTTCCCTGGTACCCATCTATACTGACCAGCCCAAAAGGGAGGACGAACAGCTGGGTGGGCTGTGGACCGACTGCCCACCAAAGGCTCAAAGGACCAACGGGACGGAGCTATAGAGTATACCGGTACTCCCAACATATTTTTTACCTTACATAAAGAGGAATAACATCGCTTTTCTTTGGATTACCCTGGTGCTAATATTCACAACCCTGTCATCTATCTTACTATAAATTGATCATGCAACATATATATTCATTAGCATGAAAATGGGATTAAGCCTAGTTCAAGAATCTGTCTAACTGATTTCTTTTTTACAGCAAGGGAGAGAGCTCAAGGGCCCTAAAACAAAGTACCAACAAAAAAGCCCGCCAAGCGCTACTCCAACAAAAGAAAAATAGAACAAGAGGCCAAAAGAGAGGTCAAATTCGGGAGGTATCTTGACACTCCTCATGAAAGAGGTCAAGTCATAGGCAGGAGGAAGTACAGATAAAGAAAGGCTGTTCCAGAGTTGACCAGCAGAAGGGATAAAGGAAAGAAGATGGTGGTTAACTCTTGCATATGGGATTTGGGCAGTATAGGGGTGAGCAAGAGTAGAAAGACGAGTGCAGCGGGGCCGCGGGAAAGGAGGAGGCATGCAGTTAGCAAGTTTACAAGAGCAGTCAGCATGAAAATATCGACAGAAGACAGAAAGAGAGGCAACACTGCGGCGGAATTTAAGAGGTAGGAGACTGATATCAGTGAGAGAAGGGGAGTTGATGAGATGAAGAGCCATACGGCCGTACCATACATCTCCCCACTACCTTCCCCTTCCCGTTCCCTTTCTGTTGGACACTATAAGTTGACCCCGACTCCTTCGATCCCTTCCGAGGGGTTCGATTGCTAGCTTTTGCAAACACCTCTACATGAAAATCATGATAATTGAAGCATTTTACACATAATTATTAGTGTGAGTATACATATTTTTCGATGAATGATCACAAATAAAATGGTTGATTGAATGGTAAATATATATTTTGGTAAAATTACGTACATAGCGTGAGTGGTAGGGTTGACATCCCTGGCGGCTCGTGTTTCCACCTCTCCACCGCTCCACGCACACAGTCAGCCAGAAGTCAACAAGTGCCCGCTGCTACCACTTCATCGCCCTTCGCTACATCCCGTCAAGCAATAGGCGCACCTAACATCACCATAGCCGATCCAGGATTCAGGACGTTTCCTAAGGTAGAGGAGGTAGCGTACGTTATAATTGTATTTCGTAAAGAATCCTTATAACCAAAAACTAGCTAAAATTATGAGTATTTTTTTCTTGAACACAACATTGAACAAACAACAGAACAATAATATGAAAATACGTATAGCCACTGTTGCCAGATTGTCGTACTCAGAGCATAGTATTTACCTGTTTCTGACGCCTAACTATTGCCGAGAAACATCAGAATCAAACTCTTTTAACGATAACTATAAATTAGTTTCATTATTGGAGCACAGTAGACAGTTTAGGGGTAGGAAGTCGGGAAATATAATCGGCTGAGTACGACAATCTAGCAACGTTGGTCTGTAGCCTCGAGGCCCGAGGCAGCACACCGGCCATTTTGAAATAGCATATTTTTACTGCGCAAAGCAGGTGATGTCACTTATTGTGACTTCGTGAGCTTTCATATTTATCTATTTGTGTATATTTCATGGTGGCAAAACTTGAATTACTAGTTTAATTTTTACCAGTGACACGAATTTATGATTGTTTTTCACACTAGAATTTCACTCTAATAAATGAATCAGACCCCACAGAAATATTACCAGTGTGTGTATGAACGAATACAAAGATAAGCACATACTTTGATTTAAATTTAGGATGTCTCGTGGATCATTAATAAATAAATTTAAAAAATCCGGATAGGCCACTCTTTAGCCCGTTACCTTCAACCCCCCCCAAAAAAACAGTCCCTGCGCCAAGTTTGTAACCCACATTTTGGTGATGTTAGATGCGCCTATTAAGGAGCCGTTAGAAAAGAGATCGAGCTATAGAGGTTTTGCAGCTGACGTCATTAGTGGGGGTGCGGGGGTAGCGCGGGCCTGCACGGCCATCTTGGTGGTCAGTGGTGGTAGTCACTTATCAAAACAAACCTTGGTGGCGGCTAAACAAGTGCTCTGTGTGTTCGTCATGCGATACATATGCTGTGCGGTTGGATGTTCGAACTGACACGGGAGAAATGCTGTGTCATTTTATAGATTTCCAGCGAATCCAGAAGAGCGGGGGAAGTGGATACAGCAGCTGTGAGGAGGGAAAACTGGCGGCCGTCTGCTTCATCTCGACTCTGTAGTGCTCATTTTGTCAGAGATAAATATTACAGGCAAGACTGATCAGATTATTACATGAGGTAACACTCATTTAGGTATTGCCCCGGGTCCCCTAGCTTATTGTGTGGCGGGGGATTACTCCGGAAAGGCATTTACATGAGTTGGCGGAGGCAAACACGCATGGCGGCGCTCAAGCAGGGGAAGAAAATAGGAAAGGAAATTCAGTGGAGGCAAAGTGCACAGAGGGACAGAGCTCAGTGCTAGGTGGAGTATATAAGTGTACGCAGGGAAGTGACCAAGAGTGCGTAGTGTAAGGTGACTTGCCGTCACCTGCCCTCACCTGTCGTCACTTGCCCTCACCTGTTTGCCTGCCTGGGCCTACCTGGGCATCACTGGTCAGCAACAGATCGGCCAGGCAGAGGGACAGCCAGTCAACCGACCAGCCAGACAGTTAGCCAACCAACCAATCAGCCAGTCAACCAGCCAACCAATCAGCCAGTCAGTCAACCACCCAATCAGTCACCCAGTCAACCAGCCAGCCATCCAGTCGGTCAGTTAAACAGACAGTCACTTTACCAATCAGGCAGCCAATCAAACCACCAGGCAACCAGTCAACCCACCAGTCAACCAGACAGCCAGCCAGCCAGGTAGACAGCCAGTCTACCAGTCTCCTCCTCCAAAAGCACTGATTTTTTCGATGTATTTAGCTTCGCAGCATTCTCAAGCGATCTCGCGTAATCACTTAACACAAATGATGCTGAAGGTCCTGCCATTTGCCCGCGGGTAGTGACTTAGGGATGGGGCACACGTGGTGCGTCTGCTCACTCTGCTGGGGAGGTGACCACCAGCGGGTTTGCAGACGACGCACAAGGTGCAGACGACGCTATTTCGTGACGCCACTGCAAAACCTCTATAACAAAAGACTACCTGCTTGAGTTAATCAAGCAGGTGTGTTGACACGGCAAGGGTTAAAAGTCATGATACAACCCTAAAGTCTTCAACAACATTTTAAATAATTTATTTAAAATATTTTACAGATTCATATTAGATCAAATAAATTTTCTTATAACTCCTGAATCATTTGCTACTATATCAATGAAAGAAATACAGGTTTGACTCATAAAATATGCGAAGGGGGTGACGAAGATGTGCCTGTCCCGACCCCTTGCCAGATTCCAACAATTTCGCCTTCCAACACCTTCCCTTCCCTTCTGGAAAAAAAAAGCCTTCGATTTTTATGATAGCAGAAAATGGCCGAAGATGTTTGACAATCGAAGGGGTTGATTTATGGTACGGTCGTTAGACTCAACCCTGTCCAAAAGGGGTGTGTGTGGAGCCCCCCTCACACGTGAGATGCCTAGCCCATTCGAGGGCGGACAGGTATATGGACAGCATCTGTGTGGAGGAAAAGAACTGGCGGAGACGATACAGAACTCCTAACCTCGAGGGAGCTGATTTAGTAAGAGAGGAGAAGTGAAGTTTCAAGTTAAGATTTTGAGTTAAGGAAAGACCGAGGATGTTAGTGTAGAAGAAGGTGATAACTGAATGTTGTCGAAGAATAGGGGATAGGTGTTTGGAAGATTATGTCGAGTTGATAGGTGGAGACATTGGGTTTTTAAGGCGTTGCAGGACACAAGGTTCCTCCGTAATTCCTGTTGTGAGGGTCTTCTGTTGAACGAAGTTGAAGAATGCAGAGTAGAGTCATCATCGTACGAGTGGATAGGACAGTTTGTTATGGAAAGATCATTGATGAATAACAGGAAGAGAGTGGGAGATAGGACAGAGGGCTGCGGGACACCACTGTTGATAGATTTAGGGGAAGAATAGTGACCGTCTACCGCAGCAGAAATAGAACGGCCGGAAAGGAAACCGGAGATAAAGGTACAGAGAGAGGGAGGGAATCCGTAGGAAGGTAGTTTACAAAGCAAAGGCCTGTGCCAGACTCTATCGAAAGCCTTCGATATGTCTATGGTAATTGAGAAAGTTTCACCGAAACGGAGCGGATGACCAAGAGTCAGTTAAGAAAGCAAGATCACCAGTAGAACGCCCTTTGCGGAACCGATACTGGCGATCAGATAGAAGATCAGAAGTGGATAGATGCTTATGAATCTTCCGGTTAAGGATTGATTCAAAAGCTTTTGAAAGACAGGAAAGAAAAGCTATAGGACGTTAGTTTGAGGGATTGTAACGGTCAC
>NC_066540.1:10383512-10451012 GCF_024679095.1 Eriocheir sinensis | reverse complement strand
ATCTCTTTTTTGTGAAATGAATGTGCTATCAACTGCACAACATAGTTCCATGAGTAAGTGTGTCTTTCCTCAAGGCTATTTTTCAACCACTGACATGCTTTATTTACCTTTTTACTCCAAGACTTCTAATCTCTTCCATTATGTAGGTGGAATAAGGACATAATAAAGACAAATATATAATACAATACTGAGGTTAATTAAATGGTAAAAGTGAGTCCCATTGGTTTGTATTTAAATGGGTTTCAGGTAAAAACTTAAACAATGTATGTCACTCAACATCCAATAATATAATGTCCAATATGTGAAATTCAGATAAATCTAAAAATGAATAGCATACAATTAAGATGCTGACTTAATTTACACTTCAATAATGACATGTTAGCCAGGTTATGAAATACTTAATTCAATAACTATCAGACAATGCTGAAATGACTAGCATGGCAACAAATTTTGATTTTATGATTCTGCAACAAATTGTCTAAATCCCTATAAGCACATGAAGAATGTATAATGGTAGGTATATAGACAGTATTTGTAAACATAACTGGTTACAGTGAGATGACTGCTGTATTCACATTCTAGTTGCTTCTGTGGAGCATTCAGGCATCAGAGAGGGCAGCAACTCCTGGAAGTGTTTTGCCTGTCAAGAGAATAAGCATAGAATTCAGGAATAAGTCTTGTAAATCCATTGAAAACAAAACATTTATTTACAGAGAGGAATGATTAACTTTAAAGCAAATACAGTCAAGCCTCGGTTAATGAGTTTAATTTGTTCTAGAATTTTGCTCGCACACCAGACCACTTGTAAACCAAAACAAATATCCCCATTGAAATTAATGTAAATCCCATTAATGCATCCCATATCTTAAAAAATATTTTTACATGTTGTTTTTACAGAATTAAAGTAATTTTACTAACATATAGCAATGATAAATAATATGAAACACAAATCAATGTGTTACGGTTGTTACGGAGACTCAAGCAACCATTAACTACACTCGAGGTGTAGGCTTTGCCCTGGGGTTTAGCAGCCACAGTTTCCCTATTCTCAAGGCACTGGAACTATGTTTGACCACCAATGCGAAACTAACCAGACGTATCGTCTGATATGGAGGGTGAGCAGGAGTAAGTCACGTCCAGGAGGACATACAAGCCACCGTGGCCCGAACCCCGTTCCTGTTGCCAGCATAGTATCCACTGTTCTTGTTTTCTTCTTTCATCTTTCTGGGGGACATTGTTAAAGCACAAAAAACTCACACTGTAGTGCTGAAAACATGACACGAGTGCACTGATTCTATTTCTACGAGTTTACAATGAGGATTGAGACTATACTCTGGCTAGCTCAAAACGTGCAGCTGCGACATAGGCCTCTAGGGAATAAGCAGCAGTACAGCGTTGCCACGTTTTAACCCCACCTTGGTTCTAACTCTCTCTCTCTCTCTCTCAATTCCTCCCTTGCACATTCCTTTCTTCCTCCTTCTCTCTCTCTCTCTCTTAATTCCTCCCTATTCTCTTTATTTTCTCTTGCTTCTCTGTTAATTTTTTCCACAGTTCTTTCGCTGACATGAGTTGCTGCAGCTGTGCGACGAGTAACCATTGACATGGCTTCAAGAGTGCTTCCATTCCGCTTCTCCTGTTCAAAATACTGGCGGACACTGAAGATAACTTGTTTTGTTTGGCTATGTAGATGCTGGGAGAGTGTTGGTGGAGCAGCCATATCGATTGTGTCTGGTCAAGGACGCCGACTGACCTAAGTGGAATCACCTGACCTCTCCACCTGTGTGGATGGCGGGCGTGTCTGGGTGTTGGCTGGGAGCGTTACCGCCGCGAGGATTATAATGTTTATTTTTTTTTCATACTTATGTCAGCTTATTTTAACATACATTCCTTCACGATATAATCTAAATATAATTGTGAAACCCCACGTTTCTTTGTATGCTTACAAATATCTTATCCATAATAAGTTAACTGTTCTTCCATACGTTATAATACAAAGATTAAATGTGTATGCACATTTGCTGATCATATTTGCCATGGTTTTACTTAAATTAGAACATTTCTACATCGCGGGCTGGGAGACACACGGCAAGGCTGTACAAAGGATCCCATATGCTTACTCCGCCCACAACCGCACATTTAGTGTAGCCAAGGTATAGAGCCGTCATCTGCCGGTCAAGAATTACTCTAGACTGAGCAAGAATTAACCCCAAATCATGCAAAATTCTTGAGTTTCTTGTTCTGGCGCATCAAATTTTAAAGAATTCCCTCCCCCAATTCTCGGCAAGAATCGGAGGTCCTGCGCAAGCCGCAGTGGGATTGGGTACGGCCACAGTCTTGCTGGCCGCACCTCTATAGGCCAATGGCGATGAGCATTTCCTGAGCTTCCTATGGGTAACCCTGCCAGGTGGGGGTGGATATAGAGTTCACAAATTTACTGTTGTGTTACTGTTGCACCACAGACCATTTTAAAGCATCACTGTAGGATTAGTAAGAACTTCCTGGTACGAAAACGTCATCATCATCATTAGAAACAAGAAAGTGAAACGATGTCATTTGTCAATATCTTCCGCCGACTGGCACAAGGGTGTCACTTTCCCTCTCTTATCTGGTCGCATTGTTCCCATGCCGGCTGCACACACCTTAGCTGCTGATATGACTCACACTATGTCACCAGTTCTTTTGTTGATGTTGATGTTTGTGGTGATGTATAAGGCCTCCTTGACCTTTCTCTCTCACTTACACAGGCCACTCTCCAGCACCTCTGCATTATCCCATCATCACAAACATCAACATCAACAAGAGAACTGGCAATGCAGTGTGGGCCATATCAGCAGCTAAGGTGTGTGCAGCTGCTGTGGGAACGAAGCGACCAGATAAGACAGGGAAAGTGACATCCTCGTGCCAGCCGGTGGAAGATGGGCAGAGGGGCATGACCTGACCTACGACCTTGGCTCTGAGCAGCGAGCGGGGCATCTCATGTGTCCTATATATAGCAGGAAAACACCTGAGCCACCTCAGTTCCCCTGAGGAATCAAAAGAGAAATTAGTTGGGAATAAACATCTCAAACACACCCGTGTTTCCTTCCTCCTTCACTCAACTTGTTGAAAATGTCCTTACATTTCATTTAACCTTTTCACGCACCATGACGCGATTTGCATCAAAACGGAATTGTCCGCATCTGAGCTTTTGACTCATATTGCATCAAAAAACTTATAAAAATTTGCAAAAAATAAAGTGTCTTTCAGAATCGTGCAAAATTTTTTGGCGTTTGAGATCCAAGGTAGACCTATAAAATAAAATAATCGTCAATTCTCTCGTGCCGTTGGATTTGAAGTGATAATTGCCCGTGGTGTAGTTGCCTCTCAGCAGGCAGCCTGTGAGCATGGACTGTCGTCCCTTTAAATTGTGTTCGGAGCCTGGTAAGCCTGGATTACAGTTTTCAGATGAAATTGGTGAAATTTATACTTCCTTCCAATGTAAAGTGATCGTGCCGTGATACAATATTTCGTTTTATATTCACAGGGACCAGTAACTGTTACTACAAGTAACTCTCGATTTACGCGAGTTTGGTTTACGCGTTTTTGAAATAACACGGGGTCCAAAATCCAAATAAATGTTTAATTTATACGTTTTTTTCACTTATATGCGATATTTTATGGAGTGGCCACCAGATGTTTCACGCAACTGGACTCTCACGGCGCCGCGGCCACACAGCTGAGCTCAGTTCTTCCCGCGCGCTACTTGAACAACAATACAGTACCCACACTGCCACACTATTCAACAATAGGGGTGGGCAGGTACCGGTACCAGTACTGGTACTAACAGTACCAGCTATATGGTACTGTACTGGTAGCAGACTGCTCGGTACCGGTACCAATACTAGCCAGTCGCTCATGGTGTCCCTCATTTCTTCCTCACACGAGTGAGGCTGAGACTGAGTGCCTGAGTGGATATCTCGGTGATATGGATATTCTCTCTCTCTCTCTCTCTCTCCACTGAATGAAGTGAATATTTATTTTTCGATAGAAACCTACCTCTTGTTTGATTTACGCAACCTCTTCAAGGACACAATACTTGCGTAAATCGAGAGTTACCTGTATTAGAAAATATGGCTAAGAAATTATTAAGTGAAGAGATTGAGACCCATTTGTACAGAGCATGATGATGATTCTCATGAAAGTGATGGTGATGATGTAAAAAATGAAAAATCTCCAGCAGAGTGTTAGGGAGAGACTTAGTGGTAATTATTATGATTATTACTGCGTCTGGCGAAGTTCTTCCAGACAGCAAATAGGTGCGCTAATAGTCATGTTTGTTATTATTATCAAAACTCTATCCCAGCCAACAATGACTTCTATTTTGGCTGCCTTTACCTGGCCATTGTGTTTTGTTTGCTGCCCTTGAGCTGTTTCTTCTACTGGAGATAACAGAATAGATAGAAAAATATAGTTTTACTCCATTTTCTCAAGAGCTACTGGTCGTATGATAATTTCAATGATAGCGTTGGAATTCTCATAAAAATCCCCTTTTATTGGCATATAAGCCATAAAAAGTTGACTCGGGAAGTTTCGAGCTATGAGGTGGTGAACGTAAGCATTTCTTATTTATCTTTAATCAAGTTTTTTTTTGTCGGGTAAACTTCGCTATTTATTTGCATTTCTTGATATTTTTTCTTTCATAAGGCATAATCATCTCTTCCCAAACCAACGATATATAATAATGCCAGGAAAAAAGACTATTCGTGGGTGAAACTGATAACATTAAATTTTTTTTTGCCACATGGTGAGACCATTCCGCGAGGCCCTTTAGGGAGCCTCAGACGGATGTCGCAGTGGAAAGAGAAACTTATTAAACTTTGGGGGCTTGAAAGGGTTAATATGAAAATAAACAAACATACATAGAATTTGCCATGGTTAGCCAAAACTATAAAAAACTGATAATTTATGGTCATTGTAGAGCTCTGAACAGCAGTGGTGTTAGTTTTATGAGGCAATCAGCCTTTTGCATATTATCAATCTACTTTTGAAGATCATTTAGACTAATTCTGGCCACAGAATATGGAGAAACATGATGACAATGATGCTGATAGTCATGATAACAGATGATGATGATGAACATAAAGAAATTCATACCCTCCAGAAGCTCCAGGGATGCACCTCCGCCTGTCGAAACATGAGATACTTTGTCCTCAGTCCCCCACTTGGCACAGCATGTGGCAGTGTCACCACCACCAATTATGGTGGTGCATCCAGCTTTAGTTGATGCAACTACCATATCCATAACATTCTTGGTTCCACTGGCAAACTTCTCAAATTCAAATACACCACATGGGCTGAAAAAAAAAAGTTAAAATTAGCAAAAAATTCAATTTTATCTGCATGTGCCGTGTTAGAAGTCAACTTTGACATACTTTTCGTGAATTATGCTCATGATACAGTACTGTCTCCAAGTTTCCAATAAATAGGTTGACGTTGCGGAGCAAACGTTGAAATCGCAAACTTTGAACCATTATTCTTATGGGGAAAATTGAAAACTGTCGACATCTTGCACTTGGCCACCCATCCGGGTGGCCAAGCACATGTGTGCAGACAGCCCCGGCCGAGTGCTGGGCCTGAACAGCTGACAGGCGGCTGATGATGGTGGTGATGAGTGTCGGCAGCGTGGCCACCTTTGCATCGGCACCACCTGAACGGTATTTTTATCGGGGCCCGTGTGTGTGGCTGTGTTTATTATGGGTTTGGGCTTCTCAATTTGCCAATTCTTATTTTCCACATGTTGCACGGGACCCCTTTCTTTTCTTCCATCTCTTCTTTTTCAAAAAAAAGAGATGGAAGAAATGAAAGAAGTCCCACGCAACATGTGGAAAATAAGAATTAGCAAATTGAGGAGCCTGGGCCCACAATAAACACAGCCACACACACACGGGCCCCAATGAAAATACCGTTTGGGTGGCGCTGATGCAAAGGCCACGCCGCCGACACTCATCATCACCATCACTATCATCAGCCGCCCGTCAGCTGCTCAAACCCAGCGCGTGGTCAGGGCTGCTCACACACATGCGCTTGGCTACCCAGATCCCACTCACCTTGCTTCTCGCGACCAATGGAAAGGCCCAGTGGGTAGGTAAGAGCAAGAATGGGAGTCAAGGACCACAACAAGGTGTGAAAAATAAAACGTTTTAGCAGCCTTTTCCTTTCCTTTTGGGTCATATCGTAATTTCAGTTTTCAATAAAAATAAAAATTTTTGGGTCCCTATTGCAAACTCGGTGAATCGCAAACTTAAAACTCGCAATCCTGGAGACAGTACTCTAACCTCTGACTAGATAAGAACAGATGTTATAGCACTAAGTGGCACTGTATCCTATCTCATCAAAGTTATATTATATAGGTCTTTGTTTGTGTTTTTACAAACATGCATATATGAATTGCCTCTAAATAGTACCCTTTCTGGGCTCTTTTTTATGTGTGGTTGACTGTCTTAACCCAGCAACTGTGCGATCAAGATTTTTGGAGAGCTCCAGGGTGCACAATAAATGGCAAAAAGTCAACTTGCTGGAAAACAATTTTTAGTCTTATAAAACCCAAAAGAAACATGTAGAGCACTGAACGAAAAACAAAAATAAAATGAATAAATAAATAAATCATTTACTGCATGTGACAATGCTGGCTAGATGAAGGTGAAAACGAGGTGTTCTTGGGAATGGGACCAGTGATGGGGTAGTTGGGAGGGTGGCAGAGGGAGGATAATACACTTCACAGTCACATGTGAACATTATCTACAACTTATTATTCATGGAGGAAGTGTTGCCATGCGTATCTGAGGCTCTTGTTCTCCCTCTGCCTTCCCCTCCTACTCTCTCATTCCAGCTGACAACCCTCCCTCACTCCTCACTTCTCCTATATGCCCACTGTTGTTTTCTTGATCTCCTGCCACTGTGGACCATAGGAGAGTGATGACAGTGGTTGCTCAGAGTCTACAATCAATAGTAAAATTTCTGAAGGTGTCAATGACTTACTAAGTTTGCTGGCAACTTCACGATTTGTAGCACATCTGTGACCTTGAGCGTAAGTAGTGTTTAAACTTGTCACACTTCCTCACACCAGCATAAGTTAATGGTTGTATAATTATAATCTGAATCATGTCACTTTGAAAACAAGTCTACTACAATCATTCTCTTCACTAACACCTTTTTACCATCTCCAATGCCTTCCCTACAGCCACGACCACATGAGCCAGGGGGCTGGCTAGCATCAAATTGGTGACAAATTAAAACCCTCCATGACTGCTACAGGCCGATTGATCTGATGATAGAATATGGTGTGAAAGAGGGATGAGGTAGCAACATGTTCATCGGATTTTACCCTGGCATTGCAGGAATTTTTTGTATGCAGCTTGGAACATCTGTCATCTTAACCCTTTCAATACGTGATGCAGACATCGGCGTCACGGTATGGAAAGGGTTAAGAGGAAATGAAAGAGGATTAATCCTCTTTTAAACCTCTTAATCCTCATCCATTTCCTCTTAAGAGGTTTAGAAGACAATTAAGAGGAAATGGAAGAAGATTATTAGGTTTAGAAGAGGATTAATCCTTTCCGTAGTGACGCCGACGTCGTCGTCGGCGTACTGAAAGGGTTAAGATGTCTGATGGTCTCACTCATAGTACCTTAAGATGTCTGGCACAGTTTAAGGATTAAACAGTGCTAAAACTGTTTTGTAGTCTGATAATATGCTCCAAGTCAGGTTCTGTACGAATGCATCCCATTATTTAAGGATAATCAGCGCCACAAAACTCACATGTCACTAATTCTGATTAATGTTTAATTCAGACAAAGTCTGGATGAAGTAACTAAATGAAAGTTTGCTGTAGGGCTCTGGGTCATATTTCTTACTGCAAAACCAAAATTAGGTAAAAAAAAACCTTCAAAAATTTGGAGGGCATATTTTTCTGCATGTTTTTAATGCCCTTAACATGTGCAGAGGATAAATGTATAAAACCAACAGAAGTGTGTGCTGAGTAATAAAAGAACATATTGCTGTTGGGATGAGAGAAATGTATATGGAAGATGAAATAAGTGGAGATGGGGATGCTGATAGATATGGTGTGTAGTGGCAGACTTGATGTGTTTATGCTGTGAAGGGCATCTGCTCAGTATTTTAATATACAATATTCCTCTCCAGATGTTGAAAGCATGACTGGGTCTTTGAGTGTAGGACAAGGGATAGAAAATTCTGCCTTTACAGAGGAAGGATCCACTGTCCTCTGCTGTGCTCAAAGATGCAAGGAAGTTAAACCACTGAAAACAGTGACCAAGGCATTTTAAATAGACACTGAAAACACAATACTCTAAGGTTGGATTACCCTTAGCCTGATTGTCTGTAACTCTGTTACCATGTTTGACTGTAAGTAACCAGTCAACAAGGCTGGCTGTATTCTAAAACCTCTGCACACAAAGGGGACTCTATGGATCAACCTTACCCATTCCAAACAATAATCTTTGCCCTGGAGATTGGTTCCTTAAAGTTTTTCACAGACTCAGGTCCACAGTCCAATCCCATCCAAGAGGCAGGAATGCCACCTTCAGCTGTGGCAGATCCAGTCTGAAAAAGACAAAGGCATATGCTGATGTAGATAGTCGAATCTTGAAGAGGTTAGAGATAAACTATTTCTTAAAGGAGTACTAATACCAGTTCTGACAGAAGGCAGAGGCACGTGTGGTTCAGCTAGCGTGACACTCGAGTAATATATTCACCTAGATCACAGTCTATACATGCAGCACAGTTCACATGAGTAAAGTTTCCTCTGTGGCGGCATCTTGTGTTCCCGTTTTCACGGCAACTTTTTCCTGCTTTGCTAGATCACTTGTTCACATGATACTGGAGTTTGTTCCTGCGACTGGCAGCGCACCTTGCAGCCAGTCTCGCACTAGCTAGTGTTTACAAACACCACCTGTGACCACCAAGTCCACGGCTGAATTTTGGAGTGAGTTTTCTTGTTTTTTGACGTGTCTGATGTAATTTTAGGCCTCCTATCAATAGTGACCTATGTTCATGAATAAGCCAGTAGTACGTTGGTAGGGTACTGAGTACTGAAATATATTGTGTTGTGATGAATCAAATTGGTAAAATCATTTTCCATCCACCAAAAGCGATCGTTCTGGTTGTTTATATTTATGTAGAGTAAAAAAAAAACATGGTCTCCAGTCAAAGTGCCCATTATTGGGTACTGAGTCTTGATTTCCTGGAGATATTGGAGAAGAGCTTTGCATGAAGCTTGTGTTTGGAGTACTCAGCATCTCTCGGGTCCCAGAGGCATCTCTGCTCTTCTGCCAACTCGCACAGGGATTTTACCAGGTGTGGAGTGTCGGCTACTTTGGCCGGAGTCGGAGTCGGAGGAGGAGTCGGAGTTGGAGTCAGTCGAGTCGGAGGAGTATTTGAGTGAGAGTCTGAGAGTCGTAAAAATATGAGCGACTCCTTTATGTGCTAATTTTTTTAGTAAAGATTTCACTTCATGGAGATTCTTACAAATTGGGAGAAATTGACGTTTGGAAGATATGTCCAATCAAACAGTCTAATATTGGTATTTTTAATATTTTTCATGCTTTTTATTTTGTATTTTCTTGAGGATATACCTTAAGGAAGGATGGCGGTACATTAACAACCACCCTGACAACAGATAGTACAGTTATCCCTTTTGCCATATTTTATGGTGTTTTGCATGAGCTAATGTGTATATTTAATTCTATCATGGAGGATAATTGCTAAGTGATATCCAAGGAAGGTAAAAAAATATATATATATATATATATATATATATATATATATATATATATATATATATATATATATCATACACATTTAAATTTACTGGAGTCGGAGTGTCACATTTAAATTTACTGGAGTCAACATTTAAATTTACTGGAGTCGGAGTCGGAGTCGGAGTCGGAGTTTTGAAAATCCGACTCCACACCCCTGGATTTTACTACACTTTTAGGCCACACCAACTCGTCTGACATTATATATGACAGTAATTTTGACGTGAGAAGGCCACAAGAGTTTCCCAAAACAGGAGCAAGATGACCGTCTTCACAGAATTATGGGAACTTGTTTAAAACAAGGGTGCCGGAAGTCAGTTTCGGGGCAACTTTGTGCTGAAACAGGGAAACTTTGCTTAGGCTACCTCCTGCCTGGGGTCCATGAGTGGAAACTGTTTGTGTACATACATAGCTTAATTATACCATTACTTTATTTTTTTAGTTACCTTTATTTTCATGAGCATTAGTATTTCCATCATTATGATGCAGTTTTCTAATTAAACCATATATTATTATTATCATTTTTATTATTATTATTATTATTAATACTATTATTATTGTTATTTTTATTCTTATTCTTATTATTACACACAGACCCAAAATAAATGTTTAAGGAGATTTTAAATTTTATTTTATCTTCATTATGTTAAAAATACTATTTATGTAAAAAATAATTACAGTTAAAAGTCACCTAAAACTACCTTGTGCGATTGTAGTGTTACATGTTGTATGAGTAAAGGCAAAGGAAAAAAATTCCATTTCAAAAGTAAATACCGTTACCAGTATTACCGGTATTTTGAGGAAATACCGGTATTACCGGTGTCATGACTTATACCGGTAAGAGGCATACCGGTATTATTTCAGGAAACCGGTATCAACAATACCGGTATTTTTGTTGATACCGCACATCCCTACCAAAAACTTGCTCCCGGTTGGGCTTACGGGTAACCAAGGTTGCTCCTAGCTCCAACGGATGGAGGAAAATGCCCAGTGTGACACCACTTTCAGTCCACGTTGTACACTCACAGAAGTAGCACCCGTGTGCTCGTGTCTGCTTTCATTTGTGCTCTACGTAGTGTGCGATCTTTGTGTTTTCAGCACTATATTATTACTATATTATTTATTTATTGTACTATGTTATTTATATTATTTGTATTTATATTATTATACTATATCATTTACATTATTTATCATTGCTATTTGTAAGCAAAATTACTTTTATTCTGTATAAAATAACATGAAAAATGATTTTTGTTAATATTTTTTGGGACATGGGATGCATTAATGAGATTCACATTAATTTAAATGGGGAAATTCGTTTTGGTTTATGAGTTATTTTGGTTTGCGAGCAAAATTCCAGAACGAATTAAACTCATTAACCCCCATGGCGTCGGAACATTTTTCAAAATTTTTTTCTCCCATTATGTCAGAAATGCTGAAAAACATAGGTTTAAGTCATGAAAAGTGTCAAAATGACATCTGAGTCAGAAGGTGACTCAGCCTGTGTAGTACATGTACGACGCCGACGCTGTGAGGGTTAACCAAGGTATGACTGTATGTGTGTTTAACACGTTAACCGTGTCTGGCAATTCAGTGTGCTTGCCATTCACTCCATTATAGGGTTCCCCATTGTATAGAAGGGTAAAATCCATGGTACAAATATGTACGGTACCGAATCATAGACCACTGATATTTTTTCTCCCATCGTGTATCGGTGTACCAAGAACGTCTCGGTGCATCCGTGTACCATTTCGCAACCCAATGATGATATCTTCTTTCTCTGTGGTTCAGTGCATTTGTGTATAATGTGATTCCCTCAATATTTTTGTATTGTATGATGTAAATGCATGTTAGTATCAATGCATGGGGAAAATAGCTTCAATTTATGAACATTTCGGGTGGTGAATGGCCTTCTGGAACTAATTAAGTTCATGATCCGAGGTTCCACCATAATGAAGTAACACCCAGACCCGCCAATTTTTTCGATAATTTTTTTCTTGGAAATCTATTGGAATCATGAAGTTATAACACCTGAAACACATAAAATCACTCACCATAACCACATAGCACACGGAACATACCTGCTGGGGGGGGGTACAGTATTTCCTGCCATTCAAGACGCACTTTTTTTAAAAAAAGATTTGAAAAATAACCCTGCGTCTTATACCCCAATGGTTAGGTTTTGGTAGGCCCAGGGGTTAGTGGTATGAGACCCACACCCAAAACACCTCCCTTTGACACAATAGTTCTCAGATGTCCCCAGAGTGAAATGTATGTCTATCAGTTATTAGATAACGATTATATGTGAAAATAATTCTGAAATATAAAATTAATATATCATCTGTTAGATTGTTGTCTTGCTGGTCTAGATGTGAGACGGCCATTGGTGGTGAAGATAAAAGATGGCTGTTGTTCTTTTTGGCGCTAACACCATGCACAGACAAAAAAGGCATCACTCTAAACAGTAAAGAGTAATGTCCAGCTCAGTAATAGTCACAGTATTCTGTGAATTATTATTATTATTATTATCATTATTGTTACTGCAGTCTGCCCCTCCAAGCCCAGCCGCCCCGTGCTCCATGGTGGTGGTTTGTTTACAAGTGGTGGCTCACCATGCCTGCCCCTGACAGCCCTGACTCACCTGCTGAAGCCATAGCCATGAAACATGTTTGTGTGCGTGCAACCAGAGTTGCGCAGTGAGTGAATCTACTAACCAACCCTTTTGTTTACCATTTCAAAGCCATAACTGGTCAGAGTAAGAGCACTGTAACTCTTCAGCCAACAGTGGAACACTTTTAACAAAGTGAAGGGCAAAAAGCAACATACAGTATCATAGCCATAATTGTTCAGCGACAGTTATGATCACTGATAAACTGATATGATACTTTTATCACATTTTCCCCCTCAGGGAAAATTTGAATTTTTTAATATTTTTTCTAAATATATCCTGCCAAATTATAGGTGTGTCTTTTACTGCTTTGCGCAGTGGCAGTATTGTAACCAATGAGGTTAGAGGTGCCACTGGGCAGAGCTAAGTCGGATTGTTGGGAACTAGCAACACCTCGCTGGACTACCACAACAAACGCATCTGTGGTAGCCAAGCCCTACCCCACCTTCACGAGGTGACCTCATTATTACACCACATTTTTTTCCTTTCAGCAGTGTTTTACGGTATTGTAATTTTATTTTTTATTGTGGTGGAACTGAAGGGGAGGGCAGGTACCTTCGGTACTTTGTTTTTTTTGGACGTTTTTTCTCATCTTTTTATCCTATTTCATCCTTTTCTATTATTTAATGATGTTAGTTCCAGACAGTCTGGTGCCCTGTTGTGTTCCTCCGGGAATGAGCACTGCGCTAGCCCTGCCAGTTGCCAATGGCCCCTTCGGGTGTGGACGAAAAGTAGCTATGGGCAGAGGGGGGTATCTGTCCCTGGGAAGGGGAGGAGGAGGAGGAGGAGGGAGGAGCTCCTGAGGGTGGCACATAAAAATGTGAATGGGATGAATGAGGAAGGGAAGAGAAGGGAGATAATAAACAAATTCCAGAAAGGAAAGATTGCTGTGCAAGGATTAAGATGCATATGGAAAGTAGTGGGGTGTGGGAACAAGGGTAGGGAGAGGCAGTGGGAGAGTGTGGAGGGGGGAGTAGTATGGGTGCAGGTGGAGGGGGGAAGGGGGAGGCAGGGGTGTGCGTTATTGGCCTCCCCAAGAGAGTGGGCGGGAGTGGATGGGAATGGGTGGTGTGGTTCGAGGAAAGTGTGGATGACAGGGAAGATAGGGATAGTAAGGTAATACTAAGGTATGCATGGGTGTGTGTATATGCACCTTTGAATGAAAATGGAAGGAAAGACATGAGTGAGATGAAGAGATTCTGGGAGGACTTAGGACAGTGTTTAAAAAGCTTTGTAAGTGAAAGAAGAATTCTTGTGTTAGGAGATATGAATGCAAAAGTTGGAAACAGGGAGACTGGAGGTGTGGTTGGGAAATGGGGTGTGGATGGAGTGAACGAGAATGGACAACACCTTGTGGATATTTGTGCTAAGAGGGGTTTGTTCTTGGCAAACACCTTCTTCCAGCACAAACTAATTCACAAGTATACATGGGCAAGGGGAGACATGGAGTGCAATAGATTATATACCTGAGGATACGAGGTTGCGACAGGATGTAATGGATGCAAAGGTTGTGAGAGGAATGAAAGGTGGATCTGATCACTTAACGGTAGTACCCAAAATAAAAATGAAAGAGAAATGGGAATTCAGAGGGAATCAGAAGAGGGAAAAGGGTAAGAAGGAACTAGCAAGTGAGAAATTGTGTGACAGTGGCCACAGGGAGATGTAGAGGAGGAAAGTGGAGGAAATATTTGGAAAAGCAAGAGCACAGATAGAACACAGTGAAGGAGTGAAATGAGGTTTATGAGGTGTTAAGGGTTCAGTGGTCAGGGCAAATGAGGAAGTAGTCAAGGGCAACTGAGGAAGTAATCAGGTATAGGTCATGTGGAAAAGGAAAGAAAGGGAGTGTGTGGTGGATGGATGAAATAAAAGAGGCAGTTGAGGAGAAAAGAAGGAACTACAAGAAAATGATAGAGAAATGTGACGGAGGAGGTGAGAAGGAGATGGGAGAGAAAGTACAGGGAGAGTAAGATGTTGGTAGAGATTGGTTAGGGAAAATAAAGAGTGGATGAAGAATTTGGAAGGAAAAATTTCAGCAAAATACCATAACAAAAAACTTTTCTGGAATGAAGTTAAAAGAGAAATGGGGGGAGAAAAGAGACATTTGTAACATGAAGAGGAAAGATGGGGTGCTTGTGAGAGGGAATGAGGAGATAAGGGAAGTGTAGAAGCAGCACTTTGAAACTGTAATGAATGAGTGTTGGAGGGAGAGCAAAAGTGACTAGTGTAGGAATAAAGATCAATGTAGGGCAGCCAGATCCACAAGGGAGGGTGGAGAGAGGTGAGATAGAGGAGGTAATGAAGAAGTTAAAAGTAGGAAAGGTCCCTGGAGCTGATGGCATAACAAAAGAAATGTTTAAGTATGGAGGAGGTGTAGTTGAGGAATGGATATTATGGATATGTGACCTAGCATGGGAACAGGATGAGGTGCCAGATGATTAGAGAAAGGCTATTGTTGTGCTGCTGTACAAAGGGAAAGGAGGCAGAGGTGATTGTAATAGTTACAGGGGAATAAGTCTACTCAGTGTGGCAGGAAAAGTGTAAGGAAGGGTTTTAAATGAGGATGAAGAAAATAACTGAGAAAAGTGTAGGTGATTAACGAGGGGGTTTTAGGAAAGGGAGGGGTTGTGTAGACCAAATATTTACACTCTAAATGTTAGTTGAACAATACCTAGAGAAGGATAGGAAGCTGTTTGCTGCTTTCATGGACCTAGAGAAGGCAAATGACAGGGTTGACAGGAAGGGGTTGTGGGATGTTCTAAGGATATATGGTGTGGGGAGGCGTTTGCTGGAGGGAATCCGATCCTACTATAAGGATGCAAGTGCCTCTGTATGAGTGAATGGTGAGTTGAGTGAGAGTTTTGGTGTTGGAGTGGGCGTGAGACGGGTGTGTGATGTCACCATGGCTTTTTAATGTGTACATGGATGGTTGTATGAGAAAAATGAAAGCCAGAGTGGAGGAGCTAGGTCCAAGGCTGAAAGTGAGAGGTACAGAGGAGTCATTGGTGGTGGGCCTGTTTGCAGATGATAGTGTTGTTGGCAGAGAATGGGGGGATGCTGCAGAGGATAGTGGATGAGTTTGACAGGGTGTGTAAGAGGAAAAAGCTGAGAGTAAATGCTGGAAAGAGTAAGGTTACGGTATTTGAGAGGGTGAGAGAACAGGTCATTGATTTTGCAAAGCCGTACAGAGTTAGAGCAGAGGGTACAACGAAGTGTAGGATAAGGTTAGGGGAGGAGAGAATGGAGGAGGTGACCAAATTTAAATATTTACCTAAGCATGGAAGTATGGAAGGTAAGGTGAGGGAAAGAGCAGTGAAGGGCAGAGAGGTAGTAGGTGCATTGGAGAGAGTTATGAAAGGAAGAAGTGTGAGCGTGGAGGTAAAGAGGGGAATAAGGAACAGTATTATCCTGCCAACTCTGTCATATGAATCAGAGACGTAGACATGTAATGCAGCACAGCAATCGAGAATACGTGCAGTGGAAATGAGTTATACAAGAGGTGTATGTGGTGTTTCAGGATGGGATGGAGAAAGTAATGAAAGCACGTATGAGCGGTTTGGTATGGGTGTGACAGCGAAAGGAGTGGAATGTGGAGTAGTGGAGTGGGTGAAGCGTGGTGCGGTGAGATGGTTTGGACAGTTGATCAGAATGGGGGAGACTGAATTCGTGAAGATAGTGTATGAAGGAAGGATTGAAGGAGGGGGTGTCATGGGAAGACCATGTGTGAAATGGATCAATAGGGTGAATGAATATTGGAGCGAGAGAGTTGGAAGTAGCAGGATTGAGTGTGCTGAGAGGGAGTGCCAGAACAGGGAGAGATGGAGACACTTCTGCCGCAGCCACCCCCTGGAGGGAAGTTCCTGCAGGGGGAGTAGGGTGTCGGAGATACAGATAGATAGTCTTATATGGCGGGAAATACGGTATGTTCTGTGTGTCATCCAGCTGGTGGCAGGGAGGGAAGTGCGGCATTGCCAGGCTTCTATCAGCATCAAATGTCAGGCAATGGTTTACTTATACATTACAGTACATGAGAGTTGTATGTGACACATAGGAGTCACAACACGATGCCCTTATAATGTTTCTGAGTACAGCTATAGTTCTTATAGTAACATAAAGCTCCTATTTCCTTAAAGCTTTGGCACAATGGCTGTGCCTTGTGGTGGTTGTTGTGGTGATGGGGCATTGGGGCAGCCTTGTTCCACCTCTACTACCCAGCTGTGATATTTATAGTATAGGGGTTGTAGGAAGCTTAATGGGTTATCCTCTTCTTCATCATTGCCATGGTCATCATCATCATCATCTGAGGGTAGATGAGGTGGTGGTGATGGAGATAGAGGGTATGAGCTTACACTCACGTTGGAACCACATCAGGACGTAGGTATGATTGGAGGCTCCATTTTCTCCAAATCCTCTGCTGTAAGGGCATAATTTTCCAAAGAAGAGTCTTCAGAGGCACTGTTGGTGTACTCATAAGACTAACACCATTTCTAAAGCCTCAGTTAGGTTGAGAATGACCTTGGCGGGGGCGTAGAACTCAGTGAGACATGTCTGCACACCTCCTGCGAGTGACACGTGAGGGGTGGGAGGTAAGTTGGCAAAAAGTGTATACTTGCCCCACATTCTGACTTACACGTGTGAATATTACAACCCTATGACCATTATGTAGGGAGATATAGGGTTGAGTGTCACACATGAAAGCAACGGATAAGAGCCATCACTGGGGCTGTACTGGTTAAAAATAGACTTGATCACCACTTCCTCCACCATAATATTTGCTGAGGCAGAAATGCAAAGTCTTGGTTGTCATTTGGTTTAATGTAGTTTCACTTAGGTTTATGGAAAGACCACGTAGTCTGTTCCATAGGGTCTGTATGGTCTGAATATGTATGTAAACTCTCTCTCTCTCTCTCTCTCTCTCTCTCTTATTCTACAGACTCTAATGAAAGAAAGTTAAATATACTTTACAATATCTTCCAGATATTATTAAAAGTTGGCTATAAAACAGAAACATGTTAACAAAAGCACTAACAACTTACATTAGCATTTTCATCAAATTTGTCAGCTGTGATAAAGTCAACTGGGAAATGCATCTTTACATTCTTCTGTTGGGCTTTTTCCATCAGCTTGTTGACAATCTTGGCACCTTCTTCATCATACAATGATGTCCCAATCTGTTATATAGAAAAATAAAGGGAACATCTTACTCATGCTTCTTATACATACCTGAAAACTAAGGAAAATACAATCTGGAAAAAAAATAATTTTAGATTTATTTTGGTAAAAAAGTGAATATTCCATGCAGGCAAATACAGTATATACATTAGAAGGCATAAAAAGGATTGCAAAAATTTGATAATTACTTGATAGTAACTGCAAGATTCCCTTCCAGTCTGACATAAATCAGTAAAGTATTTAAAATTGATAACTTTACAGCTCATGCTCATAGCAAGTGCCAATATATATATGGTACCAAAACACAAGACTGTACTTCACGGAGGAACTGTTTAACGCTAAATTGTAGTCATTATTGCCATACTGCCTCATGCCTGGTTTGGTCCCATGTACATCAAACTATGGCAATTCATTTAACCTAAAGAGTTATTACATGATCAAACCAGCAACACATTTGACAGATGGCATCAAAAGAAAGGCTATGGGGAAAAGAAAATGCATTTATTTAAACACACTGCAAATAAATTATTTGACAAATACAAATTATAAAATATGGAATAATTTGTATCATCATACCTCCATATTTTTGGTAATCTTGAGGAAGGTGAATGCCATACCACCCACAATCATCATCTCGTCCACCTTGTCTAACATGCTCTCAATGAGCTGAATCTTGTCCTTCACCTTGGCTCCTCCCAAAATAGCCAGGAAAGGTCTGAAAAGTAGGAAGTTATTATTCATTTAAATGTCTACTTGATACTTCTTACAGGTATGAATGGTTCCTTACATTTGAAATTGTTAATGTGTACAATGACAAGAAAAGACAATATAGGTAGCTGGTGGAATGGCCCTGAGACTGTGAATTATCAGTCTGATGCACCTTGGTTAAAGATGGCTGCAGTTGCCAGCTACCAAGAAGCATTCCCATCGAAGTATTTTTGAAATTTCTGGTCAGTATCAACACTCCACTTGCAAGTCCTGTATGTATGTACATTTTTTTTTTTTTCCAGCTTAGTGCTTTTTATAAGAGTAACTTAACCTTCCATGGTGATGATCACAGATTACTCTTGAACCTTCATGGTACATTTGCAGCAATAAATTATTCTTTTGATTCAGTGATATAGGCATGTGCAAAATCATTTAAATTTCCCTTCATTGTTGCTGACTCAAGTTAAGGGGACAGTACGCCGTTGAATATTAAGATAAAAATTGAAAATATACGAAATTGAGTTACATGTTGTCCCATGATGATTATGTTAAGTTTATGGCTTAAAACTTATATTCAGTAGCACCGTTTGAAATTTGGCATGCGAGGCCAGCCCAGGTACAGGGCGGGGCGCCATTTTGGCCCGGCTGGAGTGAAAAGGTTAGAATTATCATACACTTGGCTCTCGATTTAACGGACCCCAATTTAACGGATTTCGGATTTAACGGACCACAAAATCTCAACGGACAAATACCCAACAACGGACATTCTGTCTGTTGCTGGGTAGATTTGTCCGGTGTAATACCGGCTTTGGAAACATCAAAACACTAAATTAATAACAATATCACAGAAAGTGATATTTTTCATCAAAACTGCTTGCATCACCTCCCTTAAGGAGGTCGAGGAGAGTGAAGCCCCCCTCCCCCCTCCCGTTAAGTAGGTTAGGTTAAGTTAGGTTTGGTTAAATTTATTTGGCTCGCGGTTTGGGGCGGCAGAAATATGAAGCGCGGGATGGGACATGGCGGCGGCGTGTGTGGTCCAGTTTGTGGGCCTGTGTTGCGAGAAATACCTCTTTGCAAAAACAAGTCGTGCTGCTGTCCGCCACGCACGCATACAGGGGGTATACACAGCAGGAAAAACATTAATTTACCTGGTTTTGTTCAATTAGTGTGTCCACTTCCAAGTGTGAGCAGTGAGTGAAATGAATAGACAGTATGCATGTTGAACCTCTCTCTGTGAGTTGTTTTGCGGCTGCGGTGGCGGGCGGCAGTGGGTGCAACAGCCACTGAAAAGTCTGTCATTTATTGATTTGTGACAGAAACAATTATCACTTTATTTCATAACACACTGAAAAAAAAAAAAAACAAAAAAAAAAAAAAAAAGTTTCATCTGCCCATGCGAGACTAACACACTTGCAGAATTTTACCCATACACGTAAACAATATCCCCCCCCCCCCCCACAGGGCCCCACTGTCAACCCTTGATCACTGGAAGGCCAACAAAACAACACATGTCGGCGGAGTGGAGGCGAAGGTGGAGATGGCTTCTTCTGGAGTGTTCTATAGGGCTAGTTAGGCTGTGCCTGTCTTATGGCACCAACGCAGAACAGGTCAAAAGAAGAAGAAGCGCGGTTTGTTTTGTTGGTCCTCTAGCGGAGCTCGGACAGAGAGAGCTCGAGCTGGATGAGTTGTGAACGCCACCTATACAGACAACGTGCAGACAGCATACACAACAAAAGAACTATATACATACGTTTATTATTAGGTTTTTCGGTATCATTTTAAGTATATTTTTTTAACAGTAATTTTATTGTATACCGGCATTTATCGTATGCAAGTATTTTCAAGCAACAGACCACCCTTCCCCCCTTTTAATCCGTTAAATCAAGGGCCAAGTGTACTAGAAATTACTACTGTGAATTATTTACTAAGGCTTGTTTCTCTTAATAAAACTGGGTAAAGAGAATATCATACATGTAATAAAAACAGAATCATACCTACAACAAGCAGTTAGTAAAGCCTCTGCTGAAAACAGGGTCATTAGGGAAGATGAAGACAACACTAACCTTTCTGGGTTATCCAAAGCTTTGGCAAAATAGGTGAGCTCCTTCTTGAGCAGAAAACCACTAGCACGCTGTTCATATCCTTGCCCAAGCATGGAAGAGTGAGCACGATGGGCTGTACCAAAAGCATCATTAATATACACGTCTCCCAGTTTCCGCAGTGAAGCACGGAATTCTTCCACCTTGGCAGGATCAGCTTTCACCTAAAGGGAAAAATAAACATCAAAATCATTCCACAATTCAAACTAAAAATCTAGATTTTAAAAGTAACTGCAGCAACAATTATGTAATGACCATTGGTGCCTCTGTAATAAGCTGGATCCCAAGCTCCTAGCCGAGTAAAGACACTTCTGATTGGTTGTTCGTGGGTGGGGACCCCCATCTGACAACTCTATTGCCCAACACATTAGCCTGGGTTCAAAAGATATTCATATTTCTTTACTTAGTTCATCTGTTTCAAAATCTAGGTAAATTTTGCCGATACCATTTCATTGTGCAGCGTTTGTACAACTATATTACGGTTTTCGAAACCAAACGGGGTAACAAAATAAAGTAATTACAGTGAGTAGAAGTCAGAGAATAACATTTAATGTTTATACCACATTCAACTTTTCAATATTTGCAGCCATTACAGAATCAATTTTATAATAGAACAGTTGTTCTCATACATAAAATCCCTCTGAATATGGTGGTATTTTGATTTTAGACATACTGCTACATAAAGGGAGACAAGAAAGATTTGTAAAAATTGGTATAAACATTAAACATTATATTCTGACTTCTCACCATAATTATTTTTTCCTCCTACTGACTTCTGAAAATCATTATAGTTTTACAATTACTGCTCAAGTCAATGGTGTCAACAAATTTCACCTATCTTGTGTAACAGATGAGCTAATTAAAGAATTATGAAAAATTTCTGAGCCTAGGCTAGTATGTTGGGCGATGGAGACATCAGGCACCTCGCCCACCAACAGATAACCAGCACTTACTTGGCTAGGGATCAAACCATCCAGCCTGAGTGAATAGACTATAGCTATGAATCCATGGGCCCAGGTTTGAATACTGGTCAGGGCAAAAATTACAGTACTCCCTCATTTTTGCGTGTTCTGATTTTTCGATACATAAATTAAGCGACCAAGATTCCCAGAATGTGATATTTACAAAAGCCTAATTTTGAAATGTAACTTGAGTTTTGTGGGTGTACCAGCACCTCAGCAGTGCAGTGGTTAGAGTCCCTGACAACGAAACTCCAGGCATGGGTTCAAATCCCAGCCCAGGCGGTTGGCATGCAGCCCACCCAACTGGTCAGCCTTCCTTTCAAGATGGTCGGTGAATGGGTAGCTGGGGAGACCCGGGGAAGGTAAACTGTGGTAACCTGGCTGTTACACTGGCCCTGTGTCGGGTTAACCCACCACAGGCTGAAAGGTCAAAGGAATGAAGATGACCACTGCCGCCATGCGCAGCTATAGCGTAGGCTCCCAACATTACCTTTACCCTTCTTGTAAGAAAGTGCAGGGTTCTACACTAGCTTTCAGGGGGAGGGGTGGCAGGGTTGTGGCATCAGGCCTTGCTGCAGCCCAATGTATAACCCAACTGCTGTATCTTTTCACTCCTATTGTTCAGTTTCTTCTGTGTTCTTAGGGAGTTTTTCAAGAATTTTGCACAGAGATTAAAAGTTGACTACATTGGATAGTAAACTCAGCAAAATTCTAGTCATAATATCAACTACAAGCATGTCAGTTATATTCTCCTGAGGTCAGCAAGTTGAGGTCAAAAGAAAAGGAAGAAGAAAGTATTTGATGCTAGGCATAGTAGGTAGTCGTGTGTTTGTTTCAAAACAAGGAGTTCCACGAAGCTACATATAGCTACTGCCATTGCCCAGATCCAGGGGTGTGATTGGTTTACTTGTTAGCTGCACAACTCCCTGCAGGTCGGGGAGGGGGGTGGGGAGCCAAACCGAACAGTGAATCGGCCAAGCACAACAAAAGAGGCATCCCACACAACAGCTCCCTCACTATATTCACTAAGCAGCTCTAACAAGCAACCCATTACTGGTGGAAACAGCAATTAATTCAATTCAATGAAACATTCATAAAAAGTAAGAAGATGCAGCAGGGGTGACCCTGGCCACATTTATATAATTATGACATGTCCTTTGCTTACAAGTATGCCCCCTTCCTGCACAACCTCCTGCACAACGATTTGGCTGGGCATCTGGCTAATGCTCAATTGTATAACATTGCACAACGTTGCATGGCTCATGGGTCAACTGCATGCGGGGTGGCAGAGCATTCATTGCCTCTAGTAATAGTGAGAGCGACAAAGAGGGCACTGAGCCGCAGTAGGCCAGTCCAATCCTCCATCCCTGCAAGCCCAGTCACTGTACGAGTCCAGGTAAAATTCTGCCGTGAAAAGGTAGAACACATTAACTCCAAAATTTTGATTCAATTGTCTTCACTTGTCTCAACTCGCTACAAGTGGGGGGTTGATCCAAACTAGACAGTTGATCAGCTGAGCACAACAAAAAATGGCTACCAACAACAACAGCTCCCTCACAATATTTCCTCAGCAGCTTTCATGGGCAACCATTTACCAGAAACAGCAATCAGAGTTGAATAAAGCATTAGAAGAAGGTAAGAAGGTGCAGCAGAAGTGACACTGGCCACATCCATATAGCTACACTACCGCTTTTGTTAACAAAGACTGATCCCACGCCCCTTTGGTGCAACTTGTTCGCTCTGTTGTGGCCATTTCATAAACCGAATGCAGGGCAGCTTTCACTATTGTCAGTGGCTAAACATGCACCTGACTGAATCAGCGGGAAAATGATGGGAGTGTCAACCAATCACTGAGCAAAGATGGTCGATGACGTACCAATCAACGATGTGTACTGTACGCCCTAAAAGATTAAAATCCACCGATACACCCAGGCATTGTGTGTGTGATAGCATGAGTATGGCAGCTTTTAGGGTGTGCATGATTGCAGAGAATTGCGATGGCAGAAGGTGTGGTAGAAGGGGTTGGGTGTACATCAGTTTTATCAACATTCTTCTTTCTACTTCAGATAGCTAGGGCACTTATATCCCATTCTTTACCCTTTTACTGAGATGGTTTGGGTTGTTATAACCCATTCTTTACCTTTTTACTGACCATACAATTCAATGTGCTCCTGCACAGTTGCTGTCCATATACAGAGGCCTTGTCTGCCCTCGTATGGAGTATGCATCTCATGTGTGGGGGGGCTCCACTCACACAGCTCTTCTGGACAGAGTGGAGGCTGGCTCTCTGCTTCTCATCAGCCTCCCTCTCCCTAGTCACTGATAGTCTTTCTCTTCCTCCATGTTGCCTCTGTTCTCTTCTTCTCTTCATCTTCTATCATCGCTTGACTGCTCTGCTTTCTTGCTACTCTAACCCCTCCCAGCCTCCCCTCCCGCCCCCCTCACTGGGATGACTTGCTGTATGCTCATCCTCCCCTTGTCCAAACACCTTTATGCAGCATTCATTAACCAGCATCTTACTTCTTTAAACCCCTTGTTTGGTAATCTTCCTCTGTCTCCTCCCTTCCCTGTTTATTTAACTCCTCAGGACGAGGAACTCTACCTCTTCCTTCCCTATTCCTTTCCTCCTCTGCTCTTTTTTTTTTTTTTTTTTTTTTTTTTTTTAGTTTTTTTTTTTTTATTATTTTTTTTTTTTTTTTTTTTTTTTTGCCTCCTTTGTTGTTGTAAAAAAAAAAAAAATATGTCAAAACCATATATTCATACTCATACATTCATAAATTTTCAAAATGCATAAGAGATGAAAAGAAGAATTCTGCATACCTTAGCTCCAGATGCATCAACTCCTTTGCCTTCCTCCTCCACATGGAACCTCAAATTCTCCAGAAGGATGATGGAGCCAGGGGCAGGATCAGCACAAGCAGCTTCTACCTCTGGCCCAACACAGTCAGAAAGGAATGTCACTTCCTTGTTCAACAAAGTCTTAAGTTCCTCAGCAACAGGGGCCAGTGTGAACTTCATATTCTTGTTGCCTATAATATCAAACAAAGAATGTTTTCAAATTAAATACATACGCATGACAAAGTAAATGGTAACAGTCAAGCTATTGGAAAACCATATTATATGATTTGCATACAACATTCATGCATACTTAGCAACCCTAATTCTTCTGTTACAATTTCCTCGTCTCAATTATATCACAAGTGTGTCAAACGACCCAATTGTATTGGTGCTTCATGAAATTATAAATATAAGTATGAATAATGTAAAAACAAAGATATGGTGTGACCTTGAATAATTTTCCTAGGCCTTTTAGCTCAACCCTTAAATGCAACTGAAGGGCCATTTTATTGAAACCACGTGGAAATACAGTCTCAATAGTTTTTTACATAAGTACTATCTCTATAAATGTTAAATTTTCACTTTCCACAGTAACTAAATATTTACAAATATAGTATCTAGGATATGGTAAAAATAAAGGGGGGTCACAATGGGTAATGTGTCAATACATGGTAGCAGACTAATATGCATCCCTTATCTTTAGTCTAAATCCCTAAATAATGGACTGGAGGATGAATTCTACATTAAAAAAAAAAGTCATCTTATATAAAAATTCTGGCCCTTTATCACAACTTTACTCATTTCATAAGGAAAATAAATGTCATTTATGGAAAATATAAGGGCTTTTCCTGATGTGCAAGTAATATGAAGCCATTTTGTGCACTTTCACTTTTTCATGGTATTTGACAACCTTTAGGGGAATATCCCGACACCATGTCGCAGTTAAAGGGTTAAGTGAAAAAGAAAATAGCAAAGACTTCGTGGTGAGGACCCAAACAAAATTTCAATGACTACGTATTTGCAAGAAATTTATGTATGTATGTATGGCTGATGAATAATGCCACTTATGATATTTTATGCTGCTTTATGCATGTATACATCTTCCTCTCCTTGGGAACGGCCGAATTACGATCAAGTAGAGCATAAATGCTTCGAGTGGCATTGTGAAAATTCCTCAAGTGCCACCTTTGTGCAATCTGGTGGATAACTGAAAATGAGCGAATCTGCGAATAGTGAACCCACGAATATAAGGAGACATGAATACTTCTCTTACTGTTTCTACCTGATAGCTACTGCTAGTGGGCCGGTGATTGGCCAAGTAGGCCAGGAGGTGGCAGGAACAGTAATAAAGGGTGTAAACCAGAGAACTTAGAGAGGGGTGGGGAAAAGCTGAAGCATGACTAGCAGAAGGGGCTTAAAAAGTGCAACTATGACAAGAGGAGAGATAAAAAATTTTGATGAAATGGACACAGGTGCTTGCAATCCAGCGACTGCTCAAAGTAAAGATCTAACTGCCACCGGCCCAGTCGCCACACCATAAATTCATACAGGTTTGTTCTTGTCCATTGTGGGCAGACTCAGCACCAGTTGAGCCACATCATGGCGCAATAATTCCAGGGCTTCCACTTTTGGGTAAATTGAGCCTTAAAGTAGGGTAACTGGACAATTAGAGAAACTCTTTGGTATTTTAGGGTAATGCATCTTCCATTTCCAACTCTTTGAACTCAGGATTTAATAACAAAATTAGATATTTTCCACCTGACAAAAAATAAACTTAATATAATAAAAATAAGTGTCAGTTATGGAAAAAAGTAAAAAATGCATTAATTTGCAGGAAATCTTGGGTAAAATATACGAATTTAGGATAAACTGGAGGCTTCTTGCTCTTCTCTTCTTGTTGATGCTTGTTGCGCTCTTTGTTCAGTTCAGCTGCGACGTTGTCACCGTGTAGTCACATTCATTATTGCCTCTTTGTTTATTGTTATTGACGTCATGGAAGGTGACCCAAGCGAGGATGTTTCTGTACCACCTGAGGATGCTGACTCTGTTAGGGAGCCGGCAGCAGCTGTAGGTGAAGCGGAGGACACTCAAGCTGATGGCCAGGAGTCCCAAAAGTTCCAGAACACATGGCCCCACCTGGAGAAGTACTTTGTCCTTAAATCAAGAGATACAGGTAACTCTCGATTTACGCGAGTTTGGTTTACGCGTTTTTTTAAATAACGCGGGGTCCAAAATCCAAATAAATGTTTAATTTACACGTTTTTTCACTTGTACACGATATCTTACAGAGTGGCCACTAGATGTCTCACGCAACTGGACTCACACGGCGCCGCGGCCACACAGCTGAGCTCAGTTCTTCCTGCGCGCCACTTGAACAACATTACAGTACCCACGCTGCCACGCTACTCAACAATAGGGGTGCGCAGGTACCAGTACCAGTACCGGTACTAATGGTACCAGCTATACGGAACGGTACTGGTACCAGACTGCTCGGTACCAGTACCAATACTAGCCAGTTGCTCATGGTGTCCCTCACTTCTTCCTCACACGAGTGAGGCTGAGATTAAGTGCTTGAGTGGATATCTCAGTGATATGGATATTCTCCCTCTCTCCCTCTCCACTGAATGAATATTTATTTTTCGATAGAAACTTACCTCTTGTTTGATTTACATTGTTTTTGATTTACGCAACCTCTTCAAGGACACAATACTCGCGTAAATCAAGAGTTACCTGTAGGACGAACACCAATGTCTTGCACTTCCGGTGCATCATGTGCCACCCCAAGGAGACCATGCATGCTATACCTTTCTGGAAAGCTCTATGTCTAAGCTACAACATATTGAAATTTCAGATCACTAGGTCTGTTTTAAGGTTTTTAGAGCCAAAATACTAAACCCGAAGCTAAATCCATATAAAAAAGTTAGCAGTTAGTGTTAGCTTCCACTAATTTCTTTATCAGTTTAGCAGTTTAGCGTAAGCAAAGCTGACTTTCTAGTTAGTGGATTACCAGTTAGCAGTTAGCGAAGCTACCTTTTTGGTTAGTGGTGCCCACCACTGCTGTAAAACAATATACTTTTCCAAAATCTATGTAGAACACAAATCATAAACTTTAAAGTATTCAACCTACCATCAGGGCGCCCAAGATGAGAACATAACACCACACTCTTGGCTTGGTGATCAAGAGCATACTTCACAGAGTCTAGAGCAGCTACAATTCGCTGGTTGTTGGTGATTTTACCATCCTTGAGGGGAACATTAAAATCAACTCTGAAACAGAACAAAGATTCACTGCATGAGCATGTTTATTCACTTATTTCTTTTTCTAATACATCATGAACGGTAAGAGATCAAGTTCTATCTATCTATGTACCCACATTTTTTATGTCCTGTTCACTTGAGGGAATTTCCTTCTAGATGACCACATCTGAAGCATCTCCAACTTTCCCAGTTCTGACACTGTTTCAGTCTACTCAATTCCTTGCCTACCAATTCTTTCTCCCCAATACTCTTCCATTCTATTGATCCATTTCACTGGTGATACCCCCTGACCCCCTCTCCTTGCTGGAGTGAACTGATTTTTTCAGAGGTGAATATTTTGGAGTGGGCTGAGTAGTGCATGTAAACACACAAAGGCACATGCGCAGTAAAGGGGGGCAGGGGACCGATCAGTCCGCTACACCGGACTGTATGTTGATGACCTTTCGCCACTTGACAATGACTTGAAAAATCAGCGTGTTTTGGTGGGGGGATCGAACCTAGTTTGCGCCAAGTCCTTGGGCCGCACACTAACCACTTTGCCACCGCCTCCCCAGAATTCCACTTAATCTTAACCCCTTCAATCCGGCAACACCGACGTCTGTGTCACCGTATGGAAAGGGTTAGTCCTCTTCTAAACCTCTTCCATTTCCTCTTAATCCTCTTCTAAACCTCTTAAAAGGAAATGGAAGAGGATTAAGAGGTTTAGAAGAGGATTAATCCTCTTCCATATGCTCTTGATCCTTTCCACACTGTGATGCCGACGTTTGAATCACGGATGGAAAGGGTTAAGTTGAACACTTCAGTAATTGAATATGTAGTAATAGTACTTTATAAATGTTAAATGATGACCTAGTCAAGAAATATGGGCATTGTAAGGTAGTGTTTATTATTATAAAGGTAACGTTCATCATCGGTGCAAGGCAATAGCCTTTTCTTGTTTGTAAACAAGAGCATGTGTTGTGCCAGCATATCAAGACCTGCCTTTCGCCGTTATTACTGGACCATTGGGCCCGTTATTCGGTAGGATAGGATCGATTTACTTTATTAGCAATTCTATAGGAATTCTATTCTATTGGGGAGGAGGTGGTTGAGTGGTTAGTGTGCAGGTCCTGCATTTCGCCTTGTCCTGGACGATGTGGGTTCGAGTCTGCCGCTACCAGCCAAGAAAAAATGCCGTCACTATAAGCACTTGCCTGCACCATGATGGGCTTGGGCAGACCACCAGGCCCAACCAAGAAACCCTACTGGCGCTTTGGTCCTGGATGTAAAAACAATAAATAAAAATAAAAAAATAAATAAATAAATAAAATTGCTGATTCTATAGGACCAAGTCTCAAAATAATGGCAATGCTGTTTAACCGGCATGAGCTTCCCCCCGTTCGTGCCTGATAAATGAGGTTATACTGTAAACATAAATAAACTTTGTAAATCTAACCTGACCAGACTTAACTAAATCTAGCCTAACCATACCTAACCTGCTGTGCTCTGCAGCCAAAATGCAATAAACAGAAATAAATCTCATGATATATGCCCCTCAGACCATACTTTAAGAAATAATATCTCACAGACAAGTGATTTGTGATGACAAAGCTATAAGGCAGTGTGTTTAAGTGAATAACTGTTCTTTACAATGAAGCTGATGAACTTCTGGAATAATACCACATAATGATTCTCCATAATTACTCATCTATGAATTACAAAAATCTTTATTTCATTCCAGTGGGGCACTCCATAACCCTGGCACACAACAGGGTGAGCCAAGTGACAGGGATAATTTACAGGGCTGTAATTTCTGATGGGGCTAGGGGCAATAGCCTCCCAATGTAAATGCCCCTAAGAGGGCTTTTAAAAAAAATCACCCCACCTGTGCATGCTCGCTTCGCCAGCTGGGGTATACCCATTTCGTCACCACTATTTACACCCGTTTTGTCACCACTGTTTTCATCCGTTTCGTCACCACGCTTTTCCTCCCTGTTTAAGAATCTTCATGACTCTTTTTTCATATGGATATGCCAGCCAAAAAAATAAATAAATAAATAAATAAATAAAATTAATGAATAAAAAAAGCAAATAGGAATGAAGTAAACACAAAAAATGGTCAGAGTGTGACCATTATCTGTATATGAAAATAAAAACCCATACTTCTTTTTACATTGCAGTAGAAATAGATCAAAAGGCACATACAATATTTGCTTTGTTGCAAAACAATAGCAACAACAACAAAAATTTAAAAACTAACAATATAAATATTTTGGTGGGGAGCTACCACAATTTTAGTGAGGACATGCGTAAATTAATTGTTAATCATATATTGGACTTGGAAGAAGACACTGACAGCTTCTCAGAAATTTTGTAGTGGTAATGTATTTTTTCTCGTATGGACTTGTCGGAACGCACACCAGTTGCCCACTGACCAGACGATGTTATCAAGCCATGTTTGCCTTATATAATCTGTTAATTTTCTTGCAGGTTCGCATTGCTGTGTTTTTTCCTGGAGTTCTTCAAAGGCTGATCGGATATGTCGTTTAGGCAGGTAGGGAAGAGCAATTGAGGAGTTGACGTACAAAATCGTATACTGGTCCTCACTCTACATATGCAGTCGCCAGGCCAACCTGTTGCACTTTCCGCCAGATGGCTTGTGCCCAGTGAAAAAAATTAACCGATGGATACACTTCTCTATTCTACATTGCTACTTCAAAATCCATTATTACTTCTTCAACACAGTACTACTCATTATTTTTGTATTCTCACCTGTGCATCTCCTGAGTCAAGTTCGTAACACACCCTGTGTCTCCACTGATGACATTTATCACACAATAGAGCCTGCTGACGTAATCACACTTCGTTCCGACAGCCTGAACAAGGGTGACAAGCTCCACTACTGTATGTCATCCTGAGGTGAATATTTGGCTTGCCACTGTGAGAACTGTCAATGGTTTCGATCAAGTGATCGAGTTATTCGATAAGAAACATTCATTGACAGTTTCATTAGATTCAGAGTTGAATGAGAAAATTACCCTGTTGAAATTTGTGGTGACGAAACGCATTTCACATTGGTGACGAATTGGAGTGCTTTGGTGACGAAATGGTTTTTGTTGGCGAACCGGGTATGTGAGGAACTGGACTGGTGACGAAATGGGGCGGATACATTCCATTTCGTCACTAGTCACCTCCCCCCACACACACATAAAAAACCTGCCCTGCCGATGCCCTCTAGCCCCTCCCCCCACAGGCCCAAATTACGGACCTGATTTAGCACACCTGAGCGCTCTATTTGTCACTTACTATTTGTTTTGGGGTCTAAGAGGTTACATCAGCATATACCCAAAGTAGAGAGTCAAATTAATATATACCCTAAAGAACTGCATGAATATTAACATTACTCCGGCGAAGCACTCGTCCACGGCACCGGTAAACAACCACAGGAAAAATAGTCGAATAATCTTGACGACAAGCACTAACCTCATCAGGATTCTCTTGTTGGCGAGATCCACCTTGTCAACACTGAGTTTGTTGAGAGCCATGGCTGCCGGGATGAGCAAACGAATGTCTGGTCTGGCAAAGACGGGGCTCGGAGGTCGTCTTCTTCGGAGCCGCTGTGATCTGCGCAGGGTTGCCAAGGCTCTCGAGCACGCGAGCGACAGATCAGCTGGCGTTACCACCCTTTAAACGCTAAATTTAAAAATACAAAAATTGATTGATAGATTGATTGACTGATGGTTTATTGTTGCAAAAGTACACAACAAAGGAGAAGGGAGGAGCAATAATACAAGAAACATATATGTCTATACAATATCCATACCACTATAAGCAATGGAGGACATGATAACATCCGGAATATATGATAATAGAAAACTAGAAAATAAAGGTAGAGAATGTATGAAAACCAACAAAGTCAATAATAAGTAGCCCAACTCATATAAATACAAAGATATGTGTGTGCCCAACAGCTGCTCCAGCCGTGAGGGGTTCACCAATAATCGATAACAATTACATAATCACATATATAGAAAGAAAGGGAGAGAAGAGGATAGGGAGAGGGAGAGAGGAGGAAGTGTCAAGCATTTTTCCAGAATCCCACCAAATAAAAACTTAGATGGTCATTAAAGATTATAATCGTCACAAAAATACGGATTCGGCGGATAAAATCGCCAGTTGGTAACTCTGATCTGCCTTCCTGCTCCCTGCGTCTGTGTGACCTTCCTCCTTGACAGTCACCTTCACAGTTACCTTTATCTAGTAAGTGACTGATGGCATGAATCTATGTTCTCGCATTGAATTTGCATTTTCTACTTTTTCACCCTGCGTGGATTTTTTTTTCTTTTCTGGTATTTCGTTGGAGATATACCCCAAGGGAATTCATGGGATATGACAATTATAAGCTTTCACGCATTTCTTGCTCCTACAAAATTCATCAATAATGCACGTAACCACAAGATTTTCATTCAAATACTGTGGGAATTATATAAGCTAGTATTATTTCCTACGATGGAATCAAGAAGTAACTTAAATTAACAGGATATAAATTATAACCCCTGGCAACAGGATGCACGGCCGTATCTAAGATCACTTATAAATTATACCGAAATCATCTTAGGCCAAGTAATACATCGGGGTGGGTTGTTTTTCCCCATAGCCCCTAGTCTGGCATTAACATATCAGCTGACTCGTCTCACGTCCCGCGCTCGACCTTGAGCCTCCGTGACCTTGAGAATCTCCGTCACCTCTACCACGATCGACCGGTCAATGAAAATACGTACATGTATAGCTTTATTAATGTACTTTATATAATTTCGCAGTATTCATCGATTTTTTTAACTCCTCGACCCGTCAGATATTGCTCGTTTATGGATCGATCGAGGACGGGGCGGGTCACGTACCCTACGGGTCGGGAGGCGTTTTTTTTCTTTTTTTCTGGTCGGTGGATTCTATCCTATATAGTGAGGTGTGAGTGCCCTCTACCTCCAATAGCTCCGTCCTCTACTTTTTCTTTTGTGGTGGTACTGATCCGCTCCCTCTTTATTCTTGTTTTGTTTTTTTCTCTATCCGATTCACGAATGGAGTTTTGTTGTTGGGCCACAGTGAAGTGTCTCTCATTTTCCAACTACACGTACTGCTCGTCTTCATCTGGGGGCACTTCCCAGTCTTTCTGTTCCCAGGTTCCTGCCTATCCCATGCTGAGCCGACAAGGCATTGGGGTGTATTATGGCGGCTGGATCCTGTTGTTTTCTGCCATCATCTTGTCAGCTACTTATGCATGTTTCTTGCACCAATGGCGCGGATTCCCTTTCTGTGTCACATTTTTGCATAGCTCTATCCGTTCCGCCCTTCTCGAGGCCTTCCAGCCAATCACACAGAGCCCCGTAAGGGATACCAAGTTGCACTTCCCGTAAATGAACTTGGTCATGTCTATCTGTGTTTTCCATGCATAAGTAGGTCGAAGATACATAAATATATATCATGTGGACGTATTTTTACAAATATTTCTCACTTGAATCCAGTCAGTGAAGAAACAGAACGGCCAGACTGGAGTATTGACATCACTTGATGAGAGAGAGAAACTCAGAGAATGTTATTGTTGATTTGTCCTCCTAGGGAAGGACACGGGCTGGTGAGTCCGTCAGAGGATGTCGTCAGTTTTCCAGGAGTTTATCGAGGAGGTGGGAATTTTGCCACCACTTCTGCCAGCTAGGGTGGAGTCTTGGGTGAGGCTCACTCGCTCTGCTGCTGTCTGGGGAGCCGTGTCATCGTCCGGGTGCATGGAGCTCTGGGACGGGTGGATGCAGTGGGGTGATGAGGGGGCACTCCAGTTAGTGCAGCAGTGGGTTCCGGGTGGCTTGCCAGCACTGGGGGCTGGGTGGGCTATCTTTGATTGCCACCTCCTCGTAGCAGGCAAACCCGAGTCTGTGGCGGCGGATGGAGGCGAGGATGGTGTTGGGTGTGGTGTGGGGGAGCTGTATAATAGGCTTGTGGTGAGTGGCAGTGCTGTACCACGAGGCAGAGGCCGAGCCCTGAACCAGTATGGCCTCGTGTTCTAGTCGGGTGAGTGAGAGGGCCGCCTGGGATGCCTTGCTTTTAATGTAGGACAGGCTGGGGGCAAGGGGGAAGGTGATCTGTGTAAGGGACCGAGCCATGGCAGCAGCACGGTCAGCCTTCTCGTTCCCTCTCAGACCAACGTGGCTTGGCACCTTCCGCAAAGAGGCGCCACTAACTGCGTAGTCACCCTCCTCACCCACATGTGAAGAGGCCGGGGCATTGCTGTCTTCCTGGACTTGGAGAAAGCATTCGAGCTAGCCTCTCCTCTGGCAATCCTCTCTGCCCTTGCTCGAAAGGGGATCGGGGGCCTTGCGTGGCTGAGAGAGTTTCTCCTTGGCCGCGGAAGGCAAGTCCGTTTCCAGGGGCGTGTTTCGAGGCGCTTCGACCACGTCAACGGCACACCCCAAGGCAGTATCCTCAGCCCCTTCCTGTTCAACGTTCTCATGGAGGAGCTGATGAGCGTTGACTACGGAGAGGGGGCTAAGCTCATCTGCTATGCCGACGACCTTGCCCTAGTCCTGAACCACCAAACCTGTCTCCATCAAGTTCCACACGCCCTCAACCAGCTCAACAGGAAGTGCACAGAACTAGGGCTCAAGATCAACTTTGAGAAGTCCAAGGTCATGGCAGTTGGCATGCCTCGCTCTCCAAATAGCGAACCAGGACTTCACCTACACTACCACCCACCAGTACCTGGGTGTCTGACTGGACATTCACCTTCGGTTCGGCAATCAGGTACGCTATCTAAAGGCCCAGTCACACTGGCTCTACGACCTACTGCCGACCTCCAGCGACCTGCAGGTCGTGGGAAGTCTCACATGGTCGACGATTGGTTGTGCGTGCGATCGTCATGTGTCTCCGTCTGTCCTGCGACCGACGGAGGTTTTAGGTCATGCTCTAAAACCTCCAACCGACCTCTCAGGTCGCTGCCGGTCGTAAAAAAGGTTGCCGTCCGGTGGCCGAATGGACTGCGTCTGGACAGCAAGCGGACTGCCACCGGTGGCCGACAGGTGACCATTAACTGTTGAACGGCGACCGGATGGCAAGCGGACGCCGTCTGGTTGCCGTCAGATAGTAGGAGGTCGCTGATGGTCGACGTCCGGCCTTCCACCACACGGCGAGTTGTGCGGCGAGCGGTGGTAGGTCAAATCACCCTTGCCCGGAAATGAGGTACATTCCTGAGCAACGACGTCCCACGCCCCTCAGCCCGTCCAAGCTCCGTCCCCACTCAACCTGCTCCACAGGTCAAACACACGGGCAAATGTGTATGGGTCACCTCTGCCTAACCAAAATAAATCACTGTAGGACATGACGTGCACAGCAGTAAAGCTGGCGTCACACTGGACCCAAATCTGGCGAGCACGAGCTCTTGCTGGCAGCTTTTGCTCGCGAGCAAGTCACTGTTGTCGTCACACTGACGAGCGACGAGGGGCGAGCGGCGAGCAACATTGTAAACAAAGCCTCAACCATGGCGCCTACTACACCTACGCTTCGCATTACGGCTAAGTGTGCAGCTGTAAAATCCAACACTACTTTTATCAACATTATAAAATATTACAAACACCGTCAAACATAAAAGGAGTATGTGAATAAGTTTTCTAATATCATGGGATTCAATACACTAGGTAATATATATTATTCACATATCGGTGCACCAAAGAGCTCATTTGACTGCCTGCTTGTGGCTCGCCGAGCTGCTCCCCCGCCCAAGCGGCGAGCTAAACGCAGGAGCAAAAGCTCGGGAGCAAGCCATCCCTCCAGCAAAAGCTCGTGCTCGCCAGATTTGGTCCAGTGTGACGCCACCTTAACAGTGAGAATCTGTGGAGCTATTGGCTTTTATCCATTTAAAAAAGAACTGTTAATTTCAACTTCTCTGCCCAGAGTGATGGAAATGTATTAGAAGGAATATAATGTAACATACATACTAATAACAGGTTAAACCAAGATTGTTTGGAGCATTTTTTGCATGTCTGCGGCACGTGGGGGGCGGGGGTACAAATATCCGTCTTTTGCTGCAGTGAAGCACAGGATACTTTCATTACCTTTATAAGAAACTATTTTTTCACATATAATTTACAGAAATTTCAATGAAAAAGGTGTAATATAACTGGGTGATAATATTACTGTAACACGTCAGCTGCAGGTCGTTAAGGGAGGTCGCCGTCCTCATTGCGACGCGTACTGGTCCTTGCCTCTCAGTCACCGGTCGGCGTATGGTGGGCGTCTTGGCCTGACTCCGGGTGTGAGGTCAAGGTGTGAATCTTACCATGGTCGCCGTCCGGCCACCCACTGGACGGACACTAAACGACCACCGGTAGCCGTTCGGTCGCACGACTACTTTGCAACCAATGTGGTCGGGGAGCGGTGGGTGTGAATCGCACCATTTTGTGGTCGCGGGTGGTCGTTTTAAGCCCCAGTCACACATTCACGACAATGACTCCCGGCGCCCTCCCGACATCAGACCACGCGCTGCCAGTTTTGGAATGTCGCGCTGCCAGACGTACGTAACGACCATCCAACCAAAGCCGATGTCGAAACGACGTTGTTACGACGTCGTTGAGATGGACATCCGACGGCCGTAGCTTATTCGCGACGGGTGACAGATATCGGGGAGGGCCCCGATTGTTTTGAAATGTCCAAAACTGTCGGCGTGCGGCCCGACGGTGGGAGGCGTGGTCTGAGTCGGGAGAGCGCCGGGAGTCATTGTCGTGAATGTGTGTCGCAACTCGCACCAACATCCTGCGAGCTCTTTCCAAACATAACACGGGGGCATCCTTTTGTATCTTACGCGCCTTTTACACACACGCCATACGGTCCATCATAGACTATTGCGCTCCTTCCCTGTGTTCGCTCTCCCTTGCACTCACAAAGAAGCTAGAGATGGCACAAAATGACGCTCTCCGGATCATCCTAGGAGCCGCCATGGACCCGCCTGACCAACCTTCGCCTGGAAAGTGGCTTCCCATCACTCCACCACCGCATCCTGGCCCGAACATCCACTGTAGTTGGGAAGTTCATGAAGCAGCAACCACACGGCACAGTCTCCACACCGCTGCTTCATGCCTTCGAGAGACCACCACAAGCCACTCCAAACGAGGACTGGATACACGATGCCGCCGACGCAGTCCGTCACTTGGAAGTGGAGAGGCTTGTCTGCAGTGGTTCAGACCTGCCACACCCTGGCTCCACATGAGCCTCCCTACCACCTCAGCTCCAATTATAGGGCCTCTCACCCCATCACCCTCCGCCAAGAGGCTTTTTTTTGCTGGCAGCTTTTGCTCGAGGGATGGCTCGTTCGCGAGCTTATGCTCCTGTGTTTAGCTCGCCACGTGGACGGGGAGCAGCTCGGCGAGCCGCGAGCAGGCAGTCAAATGAGCTCTTGTGCACCGATACGTGAATAATATATATTACCTAGTAGTGTATTGGATCCGTATACCCATGATATTTGAGAACTTATGCACATACTCGTTTGATGTTTGATGGTGTTTGTAATATTTTATAATATAGTGAAAACTAGTGTTGGTTTTTTATTTTGATTTTTGGATCCATAACCAAGACCAAGACCGCCTAGCTGAAATAAACACTCGCCATGATCACCTTCGTTCCTAGTTCAAGAGTTCATTGGTCCTCCGGTATTATGCATTCTTTAATATTTAGAGTCAGGGACCATCCCGAGTTGTGGGACCACAGCCATCCACATTTCTGTAAGTCTATGCTGAAGAAAGTTAGATGGCTTGTTGTACACACCATGGGTCTCCCTTCTCTTCAGCCATGACCGAACCCAGACTCGTCTTTTCTTCTGCGCTCGTTGAATAACGGCAAGTAATGCCGTCACAGCTGCACACTTAGCCGTAATGCGAAGCGTAGATGTAGTAGACGCCAAGGCTGAGGCTTTGTTTACAATGTTGCTCGTCGCTCGTCAGTGTGAGGACAACAGTGACTTGCTCGCGAGCAAAAGCTGCCAGCAAAAGCTCGTGCTCGCCAGATTTGGGTCCAGTGTGACGCCCACCTTATCCGTAATGTGACGCGTAGATGTATAATAGGCGCCATGGCAGAGGCTTTGTTTACAATGTTGCTCGTCGCTCGCCGCTCGTCGCTTGTCAGTGTGAGGACAACAATGACTTGCTCGCGAGCAAAAGCTGCCAGCAAGAGCTCGTGCTCGCCAGATTTGGGTCCAGTCGCCGCACTAGATGAGAACAGGGCGAGTACACAGATTAAACTCAAATGTTCCGGGTGCATTTCTCAATACCCGCTGAACAGTATAACTGTCGTTGATTGATAATAGCAATGACTGAGGACTGTCAAGAAGCACCACAAACACACTGAGGGAATGGCTCGCCAGCTAACTAAAATCATCATGCAAAGGAACACATCCCATAGAACCAGTGGCGTGCACAGATAGACACCAGGTGGTGCTAAAGCACTTGCCTTTGTCCTCTGGTCCAAGCAAGTGCCCTTTTGAAAGTTCGTTTTTTTTTTTTAAAGTGTACTGCGGACCATGTTGACATGAGCATCGATTAAAAGCATGCGATAATAATGCCCCAATATGCGCCCCCTTCCTCCTCCTCCGCATACACCTCTCTTGAACCTTTTCCTTTGTCAATGTCAACACGCAGAGCGGACACAAACGGATGCGCGTTGCAGCAACATATTCAGATCCGGGCCAGTGATCTAGAGCTGATCAGTGTTCTAAAAATAGAAGACGTCTTACAATCTTAATAATTCACTCTTGCATCCCTACTCTGTTCACCTTCCTAGTGCAAGAGGTAATTAACCAGTATCCTCGTTAATTCATTCTCCTACTGTCCTTCTCCATAGTAAAAGCTAGGATTAAACATGCAAACACAGTACAGATTATTTAGAATCAGTTCACACATACAAGTACCTTGGTATCCATCTCTCAACTAACTTGAAATTCAACACTCACAAAGACCATATCAGTGCCACTGCCAACATAATGCTGGGGTTCCTGAGGAGGAATTTACATAACTGCACACCTGACATTAAACACACACACACACACACACTTGTGAGACCAACACTGGAATACTGTTCCACGGTGTGGGATCCTTACACACACAGAAACATTGATAGGTTAGAACAAATCAACACCAAGACGGCTTGGTTCATTACAAATAATTACACTCGAACGCCTGGCATCACAACACGGATCAAACAACAGATAAACATGGAACCTCTTCACATACGCAGACAAGCACACATACTTACACTTATGTACAAGATCACAAACACTCATATTGACATTGACCCACAAACATACCTACACAACGCAAACAGTCAACGTACTCGTAACACACACATCCATAAATACCAAACATATCACACTAACACTGACGCATACAAGCACTCATACTTTCCACGCACCATACGTGACTGGAACAACCTCCCTCATCAGATTTTAGACTGCGATACAATAGACTCATTCAGAAAACAAATACGCACTCACTTGTCACCACAACACACCAACACTTAACAATTACACTTGATTCACTTCCCTCCCCTGCACACCCGGCTCCCCCGTCCCCCCAACAGCCAACAAATATGCGTGTTATGCATCTGTACGGGTGCTCTGCGCATCACATATCCAGATCCAGATCCAGATCAACACGTGTAATTGTGACCCCGTAAAGAAGGCGGAGGAGTCTCTGGAAGCACTTATTTAATCACTTGAGCTTGACCTGCACGTGTTTGTTTACCTGAGTGACCGCACGCCTTGGTGGAGACGCCTGGTTGTAATCGACTTTTTTGGTAAGTATCATTTAATTAACGTGATTGTAAGTAATTTTAAGTGGAAGAGCATGCCTTTGAATAGGATTGGATGAGGTGGTTAGTGACGGATGAGGTGTTCTCACCTGGTATTCTCACCTGGAAGGGCCATACCAACCGGCAACCAGCCTAGACTGGGCAGGGAAGGCAAGGCCCATAAGTAATAGTCGGACACTCCATTCAGGTGAGCAGGCAGCACTACTAATACAATTGACATATAGTGACTGGTTGAATGTGTCTTCCAATTAAAATGACATAACTTCAGCTTATCATAATATTAGACTTGAACAATAAAATTAATAGAGTTGATCGGTATGAAATTTGGTCTTATTAAAAGGGTGTCTCGAGGCCTTGGTACTGCAAGTGAGGACTGGAAGTGGGACGGACAGACTCTCTCTCTCTCTCTCTCTCTCTCTCTCTTGGAAATAGTCAGAACTTGTAAGATATTGAGTGTAAGTCTTGGACTCTCCTCTCCTAGGTCAAACAGGCTGCCATGGACAGCTCGGTAAAATTCTAGATGTGCACCACCTTCTCAAATTATGACAATACTATTTTTTTCTGGTAGATATAGGCCTGTTTTGAATGAATCTGCTAGTCGTTCTTGCTGCAAATCAAAATAGTTTCGTCCTCAGATAGGCCTAACACAGCTTAGGCTCACCCATCTGCCCCATTCACCAAAACTAACCTAACCACCTAGGCCGGGGGGGCAAGCCCCCACGGACCCCCCCAATGTTTACTCTATATAACCTGAACCTAAGTGGTGCCATAATTGTGGATTATTTGACAATTCTTACAGATAGGGAGATAGATAGATTAGGCTGGTTAAGCAAACTTCCTTGAACTGGTGGATGTGTTTTCCCGCTATGACAGTGTGCTGAATATACATATGGGAAAAGTTGCCGAAGTTAAACTCCCCAAGACAAGGCCCCAGGTGTCACTGCTTTCTAAAAGAAGCCAAAATGACATAATGGACATGTTTCCGGTCAACATATTTATTTCAAATTCTGTCTGTATGGATAAAATAGGCCCTAAATTTAGCTATGGTACTATTTTTTCTTCATGTAAAATAGTAAATGTGGTACAAAATATGGATTAAAGTTGAGGAAAAATCACGTGACCAAGAAACGGGTGCTGATTGGTCGTGACGTCACGATGCAGTCGGCAGGCCGCCAACTTTGTGTTACTTCGAGATTTCGTGTTGTGGTGTATGTTTCTAGTGGCTAGCAATGCCTGGAGACATAGCCCGCAGTCGTTGGTGCTTCGTGCCAATGTGCAAGAGTATATATATACGGACAAAAGTACTCCATCTAAGATATTTCTGTCTGTGCTAGTGAATCCTGCAGTAATTTTCTTTAGTTTCCCCTCGGACTAACTTTTCATCGTAAACTCAACTATTCTCTCTACTGTCATGTCCTCTGATTATAAAATATTGGTCTGCATTCGTTTTCTTCTTATTCATCTTGAGGCGTTGATTCTCTCTCTCTGATGTTCCAGAGTAATTTGTTTCTCTAGGTTAGGCTAGGTAAGTTTCCATAATACTAAAATAAATTCAACCTTGATTTTTCTCTTTAGTTCCCCCTCGAACTAAATTTTAATCGTTAACTCTACTATTTTCTGCAGAGCAGAGGCGAATCAGTTGATTTCACTCCCATTTTAATAATATAACACATTTCCAACACTTACGGTGTTCTGTAAGCACCTATAACATGCCTGTTAGGCGCAGTTTGGAGCTGGAGTGGCCATAACTGATAAAAAACAATGAACACAACACTGGTACTGTCGTCTGCTGCACTCCGCTTCAGCCTGATGACGTCACGAGCTATTGGTGGCTTCTCCCCGTGAGATGAGAAGAATTTGAGATATCTCTCCAATATCCAGTCAACTAGCGATTTATTGGACGTAATATGTGCACTACGTTATCATTGGTATGTGGCACAGTGCAATTCTAGGCTCTTCCTACAACCGGAAACATGTCCATTGCAGCACTGGGTTTTTACATCAGAAGGGAAATACAAAGTGAAATAAAAGAGGCTGAAATGTACTCCATTCTACTTGCTGAATACCTCTGATGTTTCACACAAAGAACAAGTGTCATTTGTAGTGCAATATTTTCATCACATGCAAGTAAAGGAGAGATTCATTGAAGTGTGCAATGTTGATACAACTACAAGCCAGGAGCTGGAAAATACTGTGTACTCACTTCTGCAGAAGAACGGCCTAGAGCTGAAGAATATGTATGGCCAAGGCTACGATGGAGCAGCCAATATGAGTGGTATGTATAAAGGTCTTCAAGCCAAAATACGTGCACACAATGAGAAGGCCCTCTATGTGCACTGCAAAGCACACTGTCTCAATCTGATCCTAGTGGAAGTGTCAAAGTCCAACAAGCATTTTGTGACATTTTTCAACCTTGTGGAGAAATTGTATGCCTTTTGCACAGGCTCCCCAAAGCACCATGCTGCCTTGGTGAAATGGCAGGAGTCTCTGTATCCTGGACAGCATGTTATGAAGCTCCAGCAGCTGTCAGATACCGAACCCGATGGGCTTGCAGAGAGAAAGCACTGAAGGCCCTTCAGAGAAATCTGAAAGCTCTTTTAAATCTCCTTGATGACATTAGTGACAGCGACCCACCTAACCTGGCCCAAGGTGATGCTCAGATGTACAGAAATGCCATCAATTTCATGTTTATTCTCTGCCTGGAAATCACCACCCCAGTGTTCAAAGTCACTGCTGTGGCATCAGATTCACTGCAGGAAAAACGCTTGGACCACTCCACTGCCTACAAGGTAATTGACGGTGTGCTTCACACATTGCAAACCATGAGGTCTGAGGAGAAGTTTGGGGAAATATTTGGATGTGCATCAGAGAAGGCAGAGTGTCTCAACATTCCAGTACCTACTGTAGTGCCTGGTCAGGAGAGGAAACGGAAAGTGCCAGTGCGTCTCCAACACAGTCCAACGGTGTCTCAAGTAGGTGCTCAGTTTGAGTCTGTGGAGGCATATTTCAGTAGTGTGTATTTCACCTTTCTGGATACTGTGATTGAAGAGCTAAACAGAAGATTCAAGGGGGACAACACTGGAAGCCCCACTGCCAGAATCATTCAGTCCTTCCACCCCTTAACTGTACATGCCAACTGGGTAAGCACGCCAAACGCTGAAGCCAAGGAAGCTGTCCACATTCTCTGTGATTTCTATGGAGAAGACGAGGACCAGCTGAAAACAGAACTAAAGGTCTTCCACTCCAGCTTTCATGCAAAAGACCTTAAAGAAATCTTATCCATACTGAGGGAAAACCGGCCAGCTCATCTTTCCTGCCTTTGTGAAGATGATACAAATCTATGGGACATTGCCAGTGACAACTGCTTCTGTGGAGAGATCATTTTCAAAGCTGAAAATGATCAAAAACAAACTTAGAAGTCTGTATGGAGAAGAACGGCTCTCTGACCTTCTCCTGCTTGCCATAGAGAAAGACATCCAGATAAACCATAGTGAGGTCATCAGAAACTTTTACACTTAAAGCGCGGGATAGATTTTGCCGCGCCTGTCCTGCCACGCGGGCATATTCACTCAAAAACACACCTCACTTCAACCTCAAGTATCTTCTCTCCTACTGAGCTAACGTAAGGCGTTAACTGACCACTGATAATGTAAGAGAGTGTTTGTGGGCATTGTAGGAAAGAAAACGGCATGTTTACTGTACATTAAAAAAATGCCATGACCACTATTGTGGCCCGCGCTACGAGCCCACGCTCCGGCTGTCCACTATTGTGGACACCCGCGCTTTTAACCCTTAAAGCGCGGGTGAGGAGAATGCTGCTTTAGAGAATGGTAATTGAAGCCCAATTGACATATTGAACATATTGACATAAATAAATATACAATTATATTCAACATGTGCCTTAATGTTATTTTTATTATTTATTATTATTTTTTTTTAATCTCACACTGCTATAATACGGCAGTCGGCAGTTCCTCATGCCGCACAAAGTGCCCTAATTTTTCGCTAAACACCTGCCCCCCAAAATGTCTCTGCATGCCACTGCATAGAACGGTGGCACTTTCTATGGAACAAATTGTTCAAGAGTGTCGCATCTATGGGGAATGTTTCGCTGTATGTGTACGGTTACATTTCTTGTCTTATATTTCAAATGAAAAAATAGAAAATATTTTCCTACAAAAAACTTAGGCAGGGATAGTGAGGTCGTGTTGTACCTTAAAACAAGAAACGTTACGTAAGGAGTTGTCTAAACGACCACCTGTTTTAAAACTATATTTAAATGAAAGATATTAGAATGCTCTTGCCATTATGCTTCTTCTCAGTGTGATGACCTGAGTTTTATTTTCTCTCTCATTCTCTGTGGAAATGATTATTACTTACAGGTCTGAGACGTGTGCCCAGAGCGTAACGGAGGTGAGATCAGGATGGAGGCACACATTCCGCGTAATTTTTTCCTCATTGCAAAATTCCCTGGTTCAGTCACACTTGTTCGCGTGCTATCAGTGACTGAGGCAGCTTACAGAAGGTACCAGAGCCTTCTAACTTGTGCTAATAATGGTCTTCCCATTTATGCCAAAAATCGTACCAAATCTGTTCTTTGACTTGCCAATAACTCCATCAACAAATCAAAATGTCAAAGTTTTGCTAACAAAAATGTTTCCATCTTCCTGAAAATAGCTCCCACAAAACTTCATCTCTCTCTCTCTCTCTCTCTCTCTCTCTCTCTCTCTCTCTCTCCATTTCAAGCATATATTATGAAGTTACTGTCACAGCACCGACTAACCCAAGGAAAATAAACGCCTAGATCACAAAGGCTAGTGCTTCTGGGCATGGTAAATATAGTTTACAATATTGTTCTTCAGTGTCACTGGTATAGGAAATAGCGATGTACCGATACCAAAATTTTGACCGATACCGATACCCCAATATTTAACCAATACCGATACCGATACCTGTGGACTGATTTTTTTATACAACAATTCCAGCAGCTAATGGGCAATATCAAATGTTAAGAAAAAAACAAACAGACCCACCACTCGTTGTTCCACCATACAAGGGAAGAAAGCGAGGGAGGAGGCGCCTCGTGAGGTCTAATTGACTTGGCTAGGTTAGCTTTACCTTAATTGCCGTACATTTAGGCAGAATACTGTGAAGAAATCCCCAGACCCTGCCAGCGTGCGGGGCGACTGTCTGACTGTAGTGACTGTCTGAGGCAGGCAAATGAGGCGAGTGAAGGGGTTCCGCCAATCCCGCGCCGAAGCTACTATACGTATTATACGCGTCCGCGGTACCGAAGGCTGTACTGTATACTAAATATTATATACTTGTATTCAAAGTAATATGAATCTTATCGTTTAAAGTGATGAAAATTAAATCGCGGCAAATTCCAAACTATGTAGTATTATGATACTAGATAATTAATATTTTTTCAACAATTTAGAAAATCCAGTTTCTGTTGAACAAAACTATTTGCAACGAGTGACATGCGACGTACAAAACTCCTTCAAGTATCGGTAGTATCGGCAGAAAATCAGCCGATACCGATACCGATACTCTTAAAATGTGCCGATACCACCGATACCGATACCGATACATCGGTACATCCCATAGCTGGGCACGATAACAGAAAACCTTATTCCCGATAACCGATAACTGATAATGAAAAACCTTAACGGCGATAACCGATATTCGTTAACTAGAGACACAAATATAGGCGATAACCGATAACCGATACCCGATATAAATCCACAATTCCGATACTAGCTAACGATAAGTCCGATAGGCGAAAACGATATTATATTGATATTTCAGATAGAACAACATTGATGAATTCAAATTTTCATTATCTGTATTTTAGGAAACTTACAAAACCTTAAAACCACACGTTGACACGTACCTATGGACGGTAATACTAGAAATGCCTGAACCGGTGTTGTGTTATTTGGCGTCCCCACCGTCAAAAATTGTTTACAAACATTGGTCTCTCGTGAACGGTGCATGCTCAGACCAGCAAGCGTAGAGCTGTACAGTCTCACAAAGCTTTTAAACCGTAATTAAGAGTTGTTGGAAGGCTGAATCAGACATATAGTACCACTACCACCATCCTCGCTGTTTCTAGAACGACACTGTACGAGTTGTATTTATATGTACAGAGTGTACGTCGTTCTAGAAACAGCAAGGATGGTGGTACTGTATGTTTGATTCAGCTTTCCAGCAACTCTTAATGTGTTAAAAAAGCATTGTGAGACTGTACAGGTCTACACTTAATGGTTTGAGCATGCGCAGTTCACGAGAGACCAGTGTTTGTAAACAAAAGCGCCAGCTTTTGACGATGGGACACCAAATAACACAACACTAGGTGCCTTCAGTATCATGGCATGGTCACAAACGAATATGGAATATCAAATTTGAGGCAGTGAATAATCATTTTTGGGGTAAAGTTAAATGATTTTTCTCTATGATATATTGATTTTTGAGTAGCATAAAAAAATAACCTAGTGTTTTAATTTTCATGATTTAAGTATGAAATCTCATCACCGAAGATATTTCATACCCCGAAGTTTTTTCATACAACACCGGGCCACACATGCGCAGTAAGGAGACAACGTTTTTTTCTGAGAGGCGGAAAAAAAGTAGCGATTATCGCTAGTTTGGGTACAAAAGTAACGAAGATACCGATATATATTTAAATAAATAGCGGATGGCCGATAACCCGATTTTGTTATCAGCGATAAAGTATCGCGATAACTTATCGCGATAACGCCCAGCTATGGTACATCCCCATAGGAAAGCTGAAGCCAGAAAGTGAATAGCCATATGCTTCTCTTTTTTTGAGAACAGAATGCAGTAAACTACAAAAAATGCCCTGGAATTCTGAGACAGAAACAATATGCATAAAAGTGGGGAGGAAGTTTACTATAAAGAGCATATCAGATGATACTACTTACTTTATAAAGGATAGCTAAGACCCAACAACTATGCAACAATGAGCATGATTAACACAAAGATTAGGCAGCAAAAAACTGATTTGTTTAAAGATACGATGAAGAAGCTTAAGATGGGAATCAGCTGCTTACATAAAAACTGGGCCACAATACTTGAAAAATAGAAGTATAATAGAGAATTTTTTTTTAATAACTGTATTAGCATAAACTTTCTTACAATTATATAGATAGATAGATAAATATAAATATATATATATATATATATATATATATATATATATATATATATATATATATATATATATATATATATATATATATATATATATATAGAGAGAGAGAGAGAGAGAGAGAGAGAGAGAGAGAGAGAGAGAGAGAGAGAGAGTGTTGAAGGGTAGACAATTAGTTAATTAAACGGACACGCAACAGCTACGAAAATAAGAGTAAATTTTCTGTCTGAGTTTTTCCGCCTTTCTGGACCTTGCACTTAACAAGAGGAAGTAATATATCCGCATCGCCAGATCCTGGTTCCGTCATCAGTTTTGTATGGAGTCACAAATGTTCTTTACTAATAGGTTATTGCCTTGCAAAGGCGTACTACCTGTGTTCAGCTATTACAATTTTTATTAATTTTCAACCTTCAGCAAGTATATAGTGCAGTGAATCTCTATGAATAGTTGAATACTTAATGGGTGGCTATCAGTCTTCATCATAAGGTAATTACAATCCCAGTTAGTACTAATGCAAACAAACAATGAAATATTAGCTATATAGATATGTAAATTTTAGAAGGCAAATCGTAAAAGAAACACCTCAATCGCATTCTAAACCTGACAGTGGCCTGACGAACCAGAGATTTAGTGCAGCTTTGGCCTTCTAATGTTGATCGACAGTCATGTGACATTCGGAGTAGTATATATGTGTCCTGATTTTGATGACGGATTCCAAACTTTTGAACTGATTTCGGCAGTCAGTTCCAAACAAAGAGACTTGGTCCCCAACATTGGTCCATATAGTAAATTATGACAACGTGCATGGAGATTCTTGAGGTTGTGCAGGCACAGTGATTAAGGCTATTACAGTTTATATTTACTGAGTAGCAGCCTTGGATAGGACGATGCTGTAATCCAGGTGTGGCAATGTAGCATACTCTTAGCAACAGATTCTTTCGTGGGTGATAATGAGATTATTGTAGCCTACTCCGCCGCCTGTGACAACAACGGCGCAGCGTGAAACGTATCACACGTATTTATCGTAAATAATTAAACATAACTAAGAGAACCAAACTAAATATAACCTACACAAAATTTATGGGTTGTTACTCTCGCGCGAGATGGCTGCAAATCAGTCTTATCCCTGTCATGCTATCACTGCCATCAGTGTAGACTTAGGGATAATAGCACATCATGTCTCATGATACCTTCACAAAATCGTGCAGGCAGCTCAAAGACGGAGCTGGCATTGTCCGGAATGACCCGACTTGACTGTAAAGTTGTAAGCAGCCTCAGTAGTTTTGCCCCTTAACATTACACCGGATTCTTATTTGATGCTCGAGCAAACACGATGATTATGGCTTCAACAGTTTTGATCCACCTAATTACGCCTAACGCTTAACGGTGCAGTGTTTAGCGTCCATGACTACGAATCTGGAGGGTTAGGTTCGAATCCCGGCCTGGGAAGTCGGAGAGCAGCGCATCCAGCTGTCCAACCTTTCTTTCGGGATGATAGATTAATGGGTACCTGGTAAAACCTTGGGAAGGTAAACTGTGGTAATTCGGATGTTACATTGGCCCTGTGTCAGACTAATGGGTTCTCTCCCCCACAGGCTCAAAGGGCCAACGGGACGGAGACGAGGACCGCCGCCACACGCAGCAGTAACGTATGTTCCATACTTTACCTTACCTAATTACTGTGTAACAACTGGCAACCCTTGAACAAAAGATGTTGTAGACTCAGTGTAGAGCTTTAATTATGTAAGGCGTCAAACAATGAATTTTATATCCTATTTTCTTCTACTCTTTCCTGTCGCTAAATATACTCTAGCATACTCCTTTCTTTATCTCTGTCTCAGACTGCATTATTACATACTTACATTGTTGAATGTTTAAGTAATTGAAAAGAAGGAACATACCAGCCTCTTAAGCAGCGCTACGAGATAATATTTTAATCATGAAAGCGGCCAACAGTTGGGCGCGAATGACGTCAGCCGGAGAGGCAAATAGCGTAAACTGAGGATATCCTTCTAGTCGCTTGTTGACTGTTAAGATTTAAGATAATGATTAATATACACGAGGAAAGTTTTTTGGAGTTGGATGTGTGTGTGTGTGTGTGTGTGTGTGTGTGTGTATTTACCTAGTTGTGACATACAGGAAAAGAGCTATGCTCCCGCTGTCCCGTCTCCATATCCATTCTTATCCAACTTTTCCTTAAAATCATGAATATTTTTTGCACAAACCACCTCCTCCTCCAGTCTATTCCATAACTCAATGCTTCTGTTTGGGAAGCTAAACTTTTTCACATCTCTCCTACACGTGGTCGCCCTCAACTTCTTTCCATGTCCTGTGTGTGTGTGTGTGTGTGTGTGTGTGTGTCATCGATGATTCGTGATGCGTCATCAGTGACGTGTCTATAATAATAATAATAATAATTTTATTTCGCACATCGGCATATGATGTGTCTGTGTCGTGATGTGTCATCTGTGAATCGCAGACGACTCAAAATATATATATATATATATATATATATATATATATATATATATATATATATATATATATATATATATATTATTTTTACAGCAAGGGAGTCAGTTCAAGGGCAAAAAAGAAAAACAGGAACAAAAAGGCCTGCTAGACTCTGCTCCTTCAAAAGACAAAAGACCGAGAGGACGAAAGAGAGGCAAACTTCTGGTGAAGAGGTACGTGTCTCGATATTATCCTCTTGAAAGAGTTTAATTAAGTCGTAAGCAGGAGGAAATACAATTGAAGGAAGGCTTCTCCAGAGTTTACAAGCGGAAGGGATATAAGAATGAAGATGCTGGTTAACTATTGCATAAGGGATTTAGACAGTATAGGGATGAGCTAGAGTAGAAAGTCGTGTGCTGTGGGGCCGCGGAAGGGTGGGGTGCATGCGGCTAGCAAATTCAGAAGAGCAGTCAGCATGAAAATATCGATAGCAGATAAAAAGGGATGCAACATTGCGGCGGAATTTAAGAGGTGGAATGTTATAGTATATCTGTAAGAGGAGGGGAGCTGATGAGACGAAGGACCTTTGAGTCCACTCTGTACAAGAGAACTGTATGTGTGGAGCCGCCCACAGATGAGATAAATACTTCATACGAGGGCGGACAAGGCTCCTATATATGGAAAGCATCTGTGTGTGTGGTGGTGGCGAGGGGGGAGGTGAAACTGGCGAACACGGCACAGAACACCCAACCTCGTGGAAGCTGATTTAGCGAGAGAGATGTAAAGTTTCCAGTTAAGATTTTGAGTTAAGGATAGAATGAGAATGTTTATTGTCGAAGGTGACACATGCGTGTTATTGAAGAATAGGGGATAGGTGTTTGGAAGATTGTGTCGAGTTGACAGGTGGAGAAACTAAATTTTTGAGGCATTAAAGGGTACCAAGTTCCTCCTGCCCTATTCGGAAATAATAGCAAGATATCAGGTCAAGCGTTCCGCAGCGTCCAACCTAGAGTCATGCAGTGTAGAGTCATAGGAATGAATAGGAGAGCTTTCTTGAAAGAAATTAATTAATGAACAACAGAGTGGGAGATAGGATAGAGCTCTGCAGGACACCACTGTTAATAGGTTTAGGGGAAGAACAGTGGCCGTCCACCACAGCATATATAGATTGTCCAGAAAGGAAACTGGAGATGAAAGTACAATGGAAAGGATATAAATCGTAGGAGGGTAGTCTGAAAAGCAAAGATTTGTGCTAGACTGTCGAAAGCTTTCGAGATATCAAAGGCAACAGTGAAACTTTCACCGAAATGGGTAGGAGAGGATGACCAGGAGTCAGTTAGGAAGGCAAGAAGACCACCAGTGGAACGCCCCTCGTGGAACCCATACTGGCGATCAGAGAGGAGATCAAATGTTAATAGACGCTTAAGAATCTTCCGGTTAAGGATTGATTCAAAAGCTTTGGAAAGACTGGAAAGTAATAGGACTGGAAACTATAGGACGGTAATTTGAGGGATTGGAACGGTTACCCATCTCAGGCAAAGGCTTCAAGTAGGCGTACTTCCAGCTGGAGGGAAAGGTAGATGTTGAAAGGCAGAGACGAAAGAGTTTGACCAGGCAGGGTATCAGCACGGAAGCACAGTTTTTAAGGACAATAAGAGGCACTCCATCGGGTCCTTAAAGGCCCAGTCACACTGGCTCTACGACCTACTGCCGACCTCCAGCGACCTGCAGGTCGCGGGAGGTCTCACATGGTCGACGATTGGTCGTGCGTGCGATCGTCATATATCTCCGTCTGCCCTGCGACCGATGGAGGTTTTAAGGCCCAGTCACACTGGCTCTACGACCTACTGCCGACCTCCCGCGACTGCAGGTCGCGGGAGGTCTCACATGGTCGACGATTGGTCGTGCGTGCGATCGTCATGTGTCTCCGTCTGCCATGCGACCGATGGAGGTTTTAAGTCATGGTCTAAAACCTCCAGCCGACCTCTCAGGTCGCTGCCGGTCGTAAAAGAGGTTGCCGTCCGGTGGCCGAATGGAATGCGTCTGGACGGCAAGCGGACTGCCACCGGTGGCCGACAGGTGACCATTAACTGTTGAACGGCGACCGGATGGCAAGCGGACGCCGTCTGGTTGCCGTCAGATAGTAGGAGGTCGCTGATGGTCGGCGTCTACTTTTTAACTGTCATTGGCCGTGGTCGACGTCCGGCCTTCCACCACACGGCGAGTTGTGCGGCGACCGGTGGTAGATCAAACCACCCTTGCCCGGAAATGAGGTACATTCCCGAGCAGTGACGTTCCACGTCCCTCAGCCCGCCCAAACTCCGTCCCAACTCAACCTGCTCCACAGGTCAAACACACGGCCAAATGTGTATGGGTCACCTCTGCCTAACCAAAATTAATTATTGCTGGACATGACGTGCACAGCAGTAACAATGAGAGTCTGTAGAGCTAATGGCTTTTATCCATTTAAAAAAAGAACTGTCAATTTCATCTTCTGCTCTGCTCAGGGTGATGGAAATGCTTTAGAACGAATATAATGTTACATACATACTAACAACAGGTTAAACCAAGATTGCTTGGAGCATTTTTTGCATGTCTGCGGCACATAGGGGGCGGGAGGGGGTGGGGGTCACAAATATTCGTCTTTTGCTGCAGTGAAGCACAGAATACTGTCATTACTTTTATAAGTAACTATTTTTTACAAATAATTTACAGTAATAAGAATGAGAAATGTGTAATATAACTGGGTGAAAATATTATATACCGTAACACGTCAGCAGCAAGTCGTTAAGGGAGGTCGCCGTCCTCATTGCGACAGGACGCGTACTGGTCTTTGCCTGTCGGTCACCGGTCGGCGTATGGTGGGCGTCTTGGCCTGACTCCAGGTGTGAGGTCAAGGTGAGAATTTTACCATGGTCGCCGTCCGGCCACCCACTGGACAGACACTAAACGACCACCGGTAGCCGTTCGGTCGCACGATTACTTTGCCACCTATGCGGTCGGGGAGCGACCGCAGTGACCGTCAGTGTGACTGTAGCTTAAGCCATCCGAGATAGAGGCCAAAGAGGAGACAGAAAACATCGCTCTTCAGAATTTTAATAACAGGCATAATTGAGTCAGAGGGGGGGATAAGTGGTAGGAATATGCCCTGAATCGTGCAGAGTGGAATTTTTAAAGAAAGTGAGCGAAGAGTTCAGCCTTAGAACAGATGTGACAGCAGTACTGCCGTCGGGATTAGGGAGAGGTGGGATAGATGAAGAAGTAAAATTGTTTGAGATACTTTTGGGTAGGTGCCAGAAGTCTCTGGAAGAATTAAAGAAAAGCAGTTTTTTTTGTGAGCTGCCTCTCTATCTCTGATAGCACGAGAATAAGTGTGATTGAACCAAGGCTTTTTAGAATGAGGAGTAGAGAAAGAACGTGGAATGTGCGCCTCCATTCCATAGACAATCACTTCAGTGATGCGCTGGGCACACACAGAAGGGTCTCTCTCCTGGAAGCAGTGATCATTCCACGGGAAATCGGAAAAAAAGTACATCCTCAGGTCGTACCACCGAGCTGAAGCAAAATGCCAGAAGCACCACCTCTTCGGTGGGTTCAGAGGCTGTACAGGAGCGATAGGACAGTATACAGAAATAAGGTTGTGAACTGTGAAAGGAGGAGCCCAGCGGAAAGAACAGTTTAACAGAGTAAGCCGAAGGGTTAAAAGTTAGGAAAAGGTCTAGAATGTTGGGCGTGTCTTTAAGGCGGTGCTGAATCAACTACTCTAGATCATTGAGGAGAGCAAAGTTGTAGGCTTGTTCACCAGGCTGGTCAGTGAAAGAGGATGAAAGCCAGAGTTGGTGGTGAACATTGAAATCTATCTAAGATGGAGATTTCAGCGAAGGGAGAGTCAATCAAGATGTGTTCCACTAGAGTCCAAATAGTTGAAGGAATTTACTTAGTTGGTAGAGTTAGGTGAGAGATAAACAGCACAGATGTACTTAGTAATAGAGTGACAATGAATTAAGTCTTAGTAAGATGATGTAAAATTCTGAAGAGTCAAGGTCATGGGCACGGGAGCAAGTGATGTTTTTGCGGACGTTCCTCCGAGGAGGGACCAGAAGCCCTTGTCAGGTGACGGCACATGAAGGGGAGGGGAGGATGTCGACAGACCGACTCTATCGGGAGACGTAAGCCAAGCCGACCAAGTCGGTCTATCAACGAGAAGGGGCGTGTCTCTCGTCTCTCGTCTTTCGTCTCTCTCTCTCTCTCTCTCTCTCTCTTCCACACACACACACACACACACACACACACACACACACACTGCTTAGTATATTATATTACCTACTTCATGTTCCTTTCTGAGACCTGTATGTGTAGGTACAAATTAAGCATCAAAATGCTGTGTTTTCTACATTGACGACAATTTTATAGACATGATACATTAGCAAACAGTATTGGATGCTAAAAATCTAATATATTTGATAAAAACTATCAATTCTACAACGCTAGTGCATTTATACATCCTCATACAGCAACACGCACGGTTGCTGTAGCACTATGGCCTACCTATAGTAAACGTAATATAGCAGCGTGTCGTGTGGAAACATAAAAAAAAGAAGGGGAAACAGACGAGTGCTTTACTAACGAAATTTATGTTCGTCAGAATCTTGGGAAGTAGAAATTATCGGTATGTTTTTAAGAGCCGAAAGGCCCTGGTAAAGGAAAGGGGCTACTTCTAGATTTTACTGAGGGTAGAAGACTGTCTCATTGCCAACTCTTGCTCCTCCTGTTGAATGCTATCCTTAAGTTTTCTCTCCTCATATATTAAAATTACGGTCTCCTCTTCAATTTGAGTCAGTTCTCATTGAGCTTCATTCTTCATTCATTCTCACTGAGGTTCCCCCTGCTTCTGCTTTTAAAGGAACTGACGGGACTTTTCAGCCTTGAGTTTCTTCATATCAGAATCGTTGCCTCTTTGGGAGGGAATATGGAAGGCAGGGTCTTGGAGCGGGTGAACGGGCGCCCCCATATTATGCTTTCCAAAGGAAAAGGAACCAAAGCTACATGTGGGCGATGCAAAGGGTGCCACGATGACGCCATCCGAGACTTCAGCTCCCGTCCCGAGGAAGACGTTTCCGCCGCTCCTAAAGCTTGTGTTAACGACAGCCATCCCTCCTTCCTCCTGCTGGTGATGGTAGTCAGGGGGTTGTGGGTGGTATAGTTGCCGTGGTGGTGGTGGTTGTGTTCTGCCATGGTGACCTGGGAGGATTGTCGCTGCCTGGCTTCGATCTCCCCTTTTATATCCTAGAACTCGAGTGGAACTGTGAAAAGACGTGCAATGAGTGAGAAGGAACAGGGAAAGAAATTAAACAGAGGAGGAAGCGGCAGTACTCAAAATCATCCTTCTGAATTAGGTTGATGTAATAATGTCGAGATAAAATGAATTTCGTTTCACAGAAACAGTTCAAAATTATGAAGACCATATTAACCACACGAACAACTGCAACAGCAATGGCATCAATAACATTAGCAACAACATTGAAAAAAAACAGCAATGTTAAAAAACATCAACATCTATGACAACAGCAAAAGCGCAAAACAAAAAAAGAAAGAAGACATCAATGATTACAGCACCATCATTAACACCATCAATAACGAACCAACAATAATGCCTACAAAAACAAGGAAAACAGCGATAACAACAATAACAAAATAGAAACAGCATCAATGACAACAACAACAAAAAAAGCTCAACAAAAACTTCCGTCCTTCAAAAGCGTTCAATGTGTCAAAGACCTGCGTGTCAAAATCGCGTCAAACCTTAAATTCTCACAGCAATGTATCGATGCAGCAAATAAAGCAAACAGAATGTTGGGCTTCATTAAAAGAAACTTTTTATTCAAGAATAAAGATGTAATACTTCCGCTCTACAATAGTTTAGTTAGACCCCACTTGGAATATGAGGTACAGTTTTGGTCTCCCCACTATGCGAAGGACTTTGTTGAACTAGATGGTGTTCAGCGTCGGGCAAGAAAAATCCCTTCCTTGCGCAACAAATCCTACGAAGAGAGGCTTTCCGCTCTTAACATGTTCTCTCTTGAGAAACGTCGCCTCCGAGGAAAACTGATCGAATGTTTTAAAATACTTAATGGATTCACGAATGTGGACAAATCAAAATTGTTTATGATCGATGACACTTTGCGAAGGAGGAACAATGGCACAAAACTCAAATGTAGGGAAGTAAATTCAGACTGCACCAAATTTTTCTTCACCAACGTTGCAGTGCGAGAATGGAATAAGCTCCCACCTTCAGTGGTCCAATGTAACACGATTGAATCCTTTACGAACAAGCTCGACCGTCACTTCCTTCAACGTAATGTTAACTAGAGTGAAATACAAAGTTTTGGAGCCATCTGATCAATGTAGAATCACTTATTTTTAAGGACAGACCACCTAGTCTGGACCTTGGGGTCTGTGTGGTCTGATTTTCTATGTAATTCTGTGTAATTTCTCTCTTTCTCTCTCTCTCTCTCTCTCTCTCTCTCTCTCTCTAACACAGACACACACACACACTCACGCACGCACGCACGCACGCACGCACGCACGCACGCACACACACACACACACACACACACACACACACACACACACACACACACACACACTCACACTGCTTAGTATAAAATTATTACTTCATGTTCCTTTTGGAGACCTGTATGTATAGGTACAAATTAAACGTCAAAATGCTGTTTTTTCCACTGCTGACGATTTTATAGATGTAAAACAGCAAACAACATTGGATGCTAGAAATCAAAAATAGTCGGTAAAAACTATCAGTGCTACAATGCGAGTGCATTTATACATCATCATACAATAAAAAAAAACACGGTTACTGTAGCACTATGGCCTACCTAGTAAACATAACATAGCAGCGGGTCGTGTGGGAACAAAAAAAGAATAGGGAAACAGAAGTGTTCTTTAATTGGGAAATTAATTGTTGTCAGAATCTTAAGAGGTAAAACTGTCATTATGATATACAGAGCCGAAAGACCCCTGTCAAAGGAAAGGGGGTTCGTGTTGATTATAATGAGGGTAGAAACCTTCCTGGCCTATTGGCAGCACTTGCTCCCTCTGTTGTATATCTTGGCTTATCTGCTCAATTTTATACATAAGCTCTCTCCTCTCATTTGCTAAACTTGAGGTCTCATCTTGAATCTCAGACAGTTCTCCCTCAAGGGCAGCTTTCTTCTTCTTATACATTATGCGATACTGTTTTGACTTTGCAGCCTTTATTATCTTCTTATCGGATTTGTTGCCTATGTGACAGGACGAGTCTTGGAGCTGCTGAACGGGCGCCCCCATATAATGTTCTCCAGAGCTACATGTGGGCGATGCAAAGGGTGCCATGACGTCCCCTCCCCAGGTTCCAGCTCCCGTCCCGTAGGAGACGCTACCGCCGTTGCGCAAGCTTCTGTTGACGACAGCCATCCCTCCTTCCTCCTGCTGGTGATAATAGTCAGTGGGTTGTGGGTGGTAGCTCTGTTCTGCCATGGTGACCTGAGGGTTGTGGCTGCCAAGCTTAGATCTCGTCTGTTTTATACACTAGAACTCAAGCGGAACTGGGAAAAGAAGTGCAATGAGTGAGAAGGAACAAGGAAAGAAGTTGAACAGAGGAGGAAGTGGCAGTATTCAAAATCATCTTTCTGAATTAGGTTGATGTAATAATATCGAGACATAAAATTAGTTTCGTTTCACAGACACAGTTCAACCCCATACTAACCACACCAACAACTGCAACAACAATTGCATCATTAACATTAGGAACAATCTCAACAAGGAAAGCAACGTCAGTAACATCAACATCTATGAACAACAACAGCGCAACACACACACACACAAAAACAAAGACATCAAAGAGAACAGCACCATCATTGATATCAACATCAATGAAATCAACAATAACAAACCAATATATATATATATATATATATATATATATATATATATATATATATATATATATATATATATATATATATATATATATATATATATTTTTTACAGCAAAGGAGACAGTTCAAGAGCAAAAAAAAAAAAAAAAAAAAAAAGTAATGAAAAAAGAAAAAAAGTGCCCGCTACTTACTGCTCCTGAAAAGAGATCAGAGGAGTGGCCGAAAGACAGGTCAATTTCGGGAGGGGAAGTGTCCCGATAGCCTCCTCTTGAAAGAGTTCAAGTCGAAGGAAGGAGGAAATAAAGATGAAAGAAGATTGTTCCAGAGTTATCAGCGTGAGCAATGAAAGAGTGAAAATGCTGGTTAACTCGTGGGTAAAGATACGGGATCAATTATTGAACCGAACCAAGGCATTCCAGATAGGGTATGCTCTTGGACTTGGTCTCGAGGTATCTTAAAAACAACACTAATATATATATATATATATATATATATATATATATATATATATATATATATATATATATATATATATATATATATATATATATATATATATATATATATATATATATATATATATATATATATATATATATATATATATATATATATATATATATATATATATATATATATATATATATATATATATATATATATATATATATATATATATATATATATATATATATATATATATGCGAGAAAGAACACGGAATTGTAGTGTTTAGTCCACGAAAGTGCAAAAAGGAAAATGGCCGGATTTTTTTGTATAAGTTAGCGAGTGGCAGCATATACGCATTTAATTTATAAGAAACTTACAAACTGTATGTATGTGTATGTGACAACATCTGGCTTTAGTGATGATGTTAACAAGTTTTATGATGTTCAGTGATACAAGAACAGGGGGCCTGCTTATCATCATGTAATCATGAGTGATTTCAGTGCAAAGTTAGGGAAAAAGTCGTTGGTTAGGTTAGGAAATCATGGCATATAATTAAGAAATGAAAAATGAAAAGCCGTAATAGACTTTTCTAAATGATTCCCTAAAAATAATGATAACATTATGTAGAGACAAGATCACCGATAATGGACGTAGATATTTCTTTCTGGAGAAAGAAATGTGATTGCGATGCAGACTTTCCATAGGAAGACGGCAGCTTTCTTAATACTAGATGTCTGGTCAGTGAGTAAGAGCGAAGGGTGTGGATCGTCGGTAGTGGATCAAAAAGGCACAGCAATATGCTAGGCGGAAAGAGTTCCGGGCATCATCTGTCTCAATACAGAGAGATTGGCAGCTCACACGAGTATATTTCTATAAATCTTTGGAAACAATGTTTTGGTCCCCAGTAACTAGATAACATAATTATTTAGAAAAAAAATCAGAACAAATTCTCGAATCTTCCCGCTGAGGCCGGAGGAGATCCAGAAGCAGATTGCAAATTAGCTAAGATTGTAATGGAAGCAGTAATATAAGTAGGAGGAAGGGCACCGGCGATCAGCGGCAGTAAACTAACAAAATAGGAAGCGCAGACATGAAACAAAGAACTAGAAAGGGTGAGACATAATTGGCAGAACTGACAATACTTATCAACAAGAAGTTGCTGAGGCCCATAACATTAATATGGCAAGTATCGGACACCCTCTAAATCAATGTGATGAATGTGATGAAAGCTATGAACCCCTTCCCCAGAAATATTCAAATAAAATCCATAAAAACAACTTTGCATGCAATGAATAAGTGCTTTATTTTACTGACTTAATTATATTATGATTGTCTCATAAATGTGGGCTTATAGCATAAAAAAAAGTATGGATAAAGTAAAAAAAATCTTAACAAAGAACTCACTCCTCTTCAAGTTAAAAGTAAAGTGTACACATTCCAAAAAAAGAAATACAGTCATCTTGTGTAAATTGAACTAAATTATTTTTATTCTGCTCAAATATACCACAAATTCTACTTTCTCTTGTTAGCTAGTTTATTTTAGTGAGACGGTTGTTCTTGTTTGCCTTGAATAAAAAAAATTAAAAAAAGCTGAAACTGTGGAGTGGTCTTTGACAAGGTGACACCCATATCATATCTGACCTCCAATCTGTTTCGACTTTTCGTATTGAAACCAAAAAGTGCTGAAAGCCCTGATTCACAAAGGTATGTATATAGTAGCAAAGGGAATTAGAGCACTCATAGCTCGCTCTATCAGACGAGGGTAGGCTTGAGTCAATGCACCAGAATTCTCCAAGACTTCAAGTTGAATTAATTTTGTAAGATTTCCTTTGTCAATCAATCTATCAATCAATGGGGGCATATGCCAAGCATGGGGATGTCTCTAGGCGAGTCTCCATGCAGACCTCCTTCCCAACCCGAGTATCTCACGGCAGGATCTATCGACTTGCTCAAGCCACGACCTCCGTGGGCGTCCCCTTGGGCTCCTCCATTCAGGATTGTCTCTTACAGAGACAACCCGATGAGCAGGATCAGCTTCCGGAAAACGTGCCGCGTGTCCGTATAGCCGGAGTTGGCGTTGAGAGACTATGCAGGTAATATATGTCGAATCAGTCTCACGGAGTAGTCGCCGGTTTGACACAAAGTCATTCCAGCGATATCCCATGATTCTGCGTAGATACTTATTACCAAAGGCATCAGTCCGCCTCTCCAAGTCTCCATTTACTGTCCACGTCTCACAACCATATAGTATGACAGGGAGCACAGGAGACTTGAAGATCCGGATCTTTGTCCTTCTGCACAGGTATCGACAACGCCATATACTCGTGTTGAGCGAGTCCATAACACCGTGGGCCAGACCAATCCGTCGTAAGACTTCCTGGCCAGACTCACCGTTGTTATGAACTACGCTACCAAGATACGTGAAACTTTCTGAGATCTCAACGTCCTCGCCACACGCATGAACAGACTGTACTGTGTCATCCAGCAAGCCTCCAAACACCTGTGCCTTGGTCTTGGCCCAGGAGACCTGAAGTCCCGAGGGCTTCGCCTCCTCGTGCAGTGCCTCGAGAGCCATCACCAAAACCTCCAGCGACTCCGCTAGGATTACTGCATCATCAGCAAAAACAAGGTCAGTGACCCTGGTATTGCCAATGGATGCTCCGCAATGACTCTGGTCCACAACTCTGCCCAGTACCCAGTCCATACAAGTGTTGAAAAGCGATGGAGCAAGGACACAGCCCTGCCTCACTCCCGCATTCACGGGAAAGAAGCTGGACAAGCTCCCCCAAACACTTCACAGCACTCTGTCCCAGAATACAGGCCAGTCAGCAAACCAGTAGTCCTCGCAGGAATCCCACGGAGTCGCAGAAGTTCCTAGAGTGCCTCACGATGCACTGAATCAAACGCCTTCTTGAGATCGACATAGGCTGCAAACATCCCCTGTCAAAATTCACGTCGGCGCTCCATCAGTACGCGAAGCGCTAGGATACGGTCAGTTGTTGACTTACCAGGCGTGAACCCAGACTGTTCAGGTCTCTGCAGCTTCAGCAGCTGGCTGCGAATTCGCATCAGCAATAGGTGGGCAAGCACCTTGTCTGGCACATTGAGCAGTGTAATACCACGGTAGTTGTTGCAGTCCTGGCGGTCCCCTTTCCCTTTCCAGATAGGGAAGACCAACCCCCTCTTCCAGTCAGCAGGAATGGTACCGGACTGCCATACGGCAGTCAAGACCGCATGCAACCCGTGGATCATGGCCTCACCTCCAGCTTTGAGCAGCTCCGTACTGATGTTACAGGTGCCAGGTGCCTTCCCACCCCTCAACTTGGCCACAGCTTCTCTGACCTCGCCCAGAAAGGGTGGGTTTTCGTCAATGGGTGGGTCAGCATCCGCCACCTGCAACCCAGCAACTGGAAGCCGCCCACGTGGAGGGTCCGCCATGTACAGCTGCTCAAAGTACTCAGCCCATCGAGCCCTCTGCCCATCCATGTCCGATACGAGGCAGCCGTCGGCTGTTCGGATAGCCATCACCTGAGAGGAAGACTTGGAGCGGAGCTTTTTCAGGGCTCGGTAGGCAGGTCGGAGGTCATTCGCATTTAAATGGCCCTCGACCTCCTCGGCGAGAGTCCTGACATACCTCTCCTTGTCTCTCCCCAGGAGAGCTCTAGTCCTACGCGACAAAGCCCTGTATTGGTCCCGGTTCCCAGCAAGTCTGGCAGCGCGACTTTCCTCGATATTCTCCAGCGTCTCCACCGAGGCAAAGCCACTCCTAGATCTCGGGCGCTCTCCAATGCACTCCATGGCAGCTTGCAGAGTCTCACGTTTGAAGGTATCCCACAGTTCTACAGGGTCCTCCAGGGTGCCGAGCACTTAAAACCGATTAGAGACGGTCACTGCATACTCCTGAGCACATGCCAGGTCCTGCAGCCTCTCGAGATGGAACACAGTAGTGTTGCATCTCGAGATTCTTCTTGACCTGACATGAAGCTTGAGTGTTGCAACAACAAGCCTATGGTCAGTTGCAAACAACTCAGCACTCCGGTAAACCCTGCAGTTCTGGAAGATCCTCCAACGAGTACTTACGAGAATGTGGTCAATCTCCTTAGCTACCCCTCCGGCATCTCTGTACCAAGTCCAACGGTGCAGCTCTGAATTCTGGTACCAGGAACCCGCAATTCTCAACCTTCTGGATTTTGCAAAATTCAGGAGGAGAGAGCTTTTGATGTTCCTGGCACCAGATCCATGGGGACCAACACATAGCTCGTAGCTAACCCTGTCAGTGCCAGTAGAAGCATTGAAGTCGCCCAGGACAATGATTGTGTCCCGGGGAGGGCACTGGTCTAATACGGAGTCGAGTTTGGCGTAGAACGTCTCCTTCTCTTCAGATTCACGCATCTGGGTAGGAGCGTACACTGCAACAAGAGATATGAAGCCCAGTGTGTGCTTCAGCCTCACTCGCATTATACGCTCATCAACCGGAGCAACCTCAACCACAAATGGCAGCAGTTGGCTGGATATGCCCATACCTACCCCCCTGACATGGAAGCCATTGCTCATGCCGGACCAGTAGGTGTACCCCCCCTCACTGATCTCGCCACTGCCAGGCCTCCTCGTCTCAGAGAGTGCCACTAGTCCACCCTCAGCCTTCTATGTTCATTTGATAAGTAGGGCAGTCGATCATCGTCCGAGAGGCTCCGGACGTTCCAGGAGCCCACACGCAGAGCCCTCCGAAGGTTAACCCCGGGCCTGGTTCTGCGGGCGGGCGCAGCCTCTGCACCACCCCGGCCACCCCCAAAACAAAAAGAGGGGCTAGGGGGCCCTTCCTCCTTCGAGGTGCAGGGGTCCCGTAGGTTTCCCTGCACCCATCACTGACGGCAGGCTCCCCGGATGCGGATGCATCGTGGAAGCCTGCTGCGCGGTCGGGCCCCCCCATGCAGCAAGACCGGATCGGGGTCAAGGCTCACGCCCCGCCCCCGACCTCTACTTTTTAATTTTTATATAATTCTTTGTCCTCTGGTCAATGAAGTCATTTTTGGCAAGGTCTTCATTGCTGATACAGTATATGTCGGCTGGATAAGAATTACGAACACTGGAAAGTTGGCATAGTTATATGACTCAAACTTCCTTTTCCACAGTGGCAACTTGGCCTTTAATTCTTTCAGCAGCATCCATGATGGTGACATCAGGGCCTTGAACTGAAAGATTTACCTCATTCATATGGCCAAAGATATCCGCCAAGTAGGCCAAGCCATGAATTAATTCCTCATGGTCAAACTGTTCTGAGAGTGGGCTTTCTTTTTCTCCCTAAAAAAAAGTGAAAATTTTGCTGGTAGTTCAACTAGTTCAACCGCTTCAAGATTTGTCTTCTGGACGGCCAGGAACCTCTGTGTGGTAGAGAAGAACTCCATATTCTTCCCCCATTTCTTGGAAAAATCCCTTGAATATGCGATGGTTCAGCGCCCTAGCTCTGATAAAATTGATGACTTTTACGATAGTAGACACGAATAAATTATTTTATTAATCTTTTATCTGACCCTCCCACGGACCCATTGAAACCCATCCATTTCATTTATATTTTCAATATGACTCTCACGGACCCCTTCAAACGCATCCATGGACCCCTAAGGGGTCCATGGACCCCAGGTTGAAAAGAAAACTTCTCTAAATGATAGCAGAAACATGAATACAACCGAGAAAAGGCAGGTACCGTATAGACATCAGTTTTATGTTTTAAATGATGCAAAAGGCAATGACAAATAATCTGGAGGAGGTGGTCAGAGTAGGGGAAAAGTTTACCACAAATGCTGTACAGTGGCGTAGCAAGGTATTTATCAAATGGGGGCACAACTGTGCATGAGGGAGGGGGGGCACTAGGCAAGCTGAACTCGGTGGCATTCAGAAGTCACACTATAGGTTACAAGGGCATATTCAAAGATGTGGTCATTGATGGGTATTAGGGCATGGGCAGTTGGGGGGAACCGGATTCTCATGGGAGGGGGGTGGGACGTGGCTACAAAACCACTGGTTTTGTAGCATCTAGCCTTGAGAGGTCCATGTCAAGTAGCACAGTTTTGAGAAAATCATACGGAAACAACAGAGAGCTGGAGATGCAACAGACCATGTGGAACATCACTGTTTCTAAAAATAACATAAAAAAATAGCGAATATTCCTGAAGCGTGTAACATCATACTCAAAAGACTTCCTGATTAAAATTTTGCAAGCAGCTTAAAATCGTAAGTCATCGCTTGTCACAGGTATGGGATATGAAATACATTATCGTTCGATAAATATTTTAAAATTTTTACTCCTCCGTGGTGCAGTGGTTAGCGTTTGGTAGTAGGTAGTGGGTACTGGGTTGGTGCAGTAAGGAAGGACATTGACAACAAACCCTTGATATCGGAATCCAGTACTCGTCATGGTAACAGATTACTTTTCGCCAAGGTATAATCAGTAACTGCGATAACAAAAAAATGGTGGTATCGCACATCACACACACACACACACACACACACACACACACACACACACACCCTGCATAGTATATTATATTACTTCATGTTCCTTTCTGAGACCTGTATGTGTAGGTACAAATTAGACATCAAAATGCTGTGTTTTCTTCATTAACGACAATCTTATAGATACAAACCATTAACAAACAGTATTGGATGCTAGAAATCTAAAATATTCGATAAAAACTAAAACGCTAGTGAATTTATACATCACCATGCAGTAAAACACACGGTGGCTGTAGCACTAAAACCTACCAAGTACACGTAACATAGCAGCGGGTCGTGTTAAAACATAGAAAAGAAAGGGAAACAGATGTGTTCTTTGCTAAGAAAATTTATTGTCGCCAAAATCTAGGAAAGTAGAAACGTCATTATGATATTGAGAGACGAAAGACCCCTGATAAAGGAAAGGGGCTACTTGTATACATTTTATTGAGGATAGAAACCTTCCTGGCCTATTGGCAGCACTTGCTTCCTCTATTGTCTAGGTTGGTCCATTTGCTGAATCGTATCCGTAAGCCTTCTCCTTTCATTTGTTAAAATTACGATCTCATCTTGAATCTGAGACAGTTCTCCCTGAAGAACAGCTTCCTCCTGCTTCTTCTTTCTGCGATCCTGTTTGGACTTTGCAGCCTTACGTTTCATCCTCTCAGATTCGTTGCTTCTGTGAGAGGACGTCAAGAAGCCACATGTAGGCGATGCAAAGGATGGCATGGTGCCGCTTCCCGAGGCTTCAGCTCCCGTCCCGCATGAGACGATACCGCCGCTGTGCAAGTCTGTGTTGACGACAGCCATCCCTCCTTCCTCCTGCTGGTGATGGTAGTCAGGGGGTTGTGGGTGGCAAGAGCCGTGGTGGTGGTAGCTCTGTTCTGCCATGGTGACCTGGGAGGGTTGTGGGTGCCAAGGTTAGATCTCGCCGGTTTTATACACTAGAACTCAAGCGAAACTGGGAAAAGAAGTGCAATGAGTGAGAAGGAACAAGGAAAGAAGTTGAACAGAGGAGGAAGTGGCAGTATTCAAAATCATGTTTCTGAATTAGGTTGATGTAATAATATCGAGACATAAAATTAGTTTCGTTTCAAAGACACAGTTCAACCCCATACTAACCACACCAACAACTGCAACAACAATTGCATCATTAACATTAGGAACAATCTCAACAAGGAAAGCAACGTCAGTAACATCAACATCTATGAACAACAACAGCGCAACACAAAGAAACAGACATCAATGAGAATAGCACCATCATTGATATCAACATCAATGAAATCAACAATAACAAACCAATATATATATATATATATATATATATATATATATATATATATATATATATATATATATATATATATATATATATATATATATTACAGTAAAGAAGACAGTGCAAGGGCAAAAAAAAAAAAAAAGAAACAATAATGAAAAAAAGAAAAAGCCCGCTACTCACTGCTCCTGAAAAAAGTTCAGAGGAGTGGCCGATAGATGGGTCAATTTCGGGAGGAGAGGTGTCCCGATAGCCTCCTCTTGAAAGAGTTCAAGTCGTAGGCAGGAGGAAATACAGATGAAGGAAGATTGTTCCAGAGTTTACCAGCGTGAGGGATGAAAGAGTGAAAATGCTGGTTAACTCGTGCGTAAGGGATTTGGACAGTAAAGGGATGAGCTTGAGTGGAAAGTCGTGTGCGGCGAGGCACAAAGTACTGGTACTCAGTACCGTAACTCAATACCGGAACTCACTGCCGGTGCTCAGTACCGGTACTCAGTGCTGGTACTCAGTACCGGAACCCAGTGTCGGTGCTCAGTAACCATTTTGGTGTCGTTACCGTTAGTGTCCCCGGTGTGGCGTTGGGTGCCATCCCACTCAAATTAGTTGTCCCATTCTGATCTGCGCATGCGCAGAGCTCAATAGGGTCCTGCACTGAGCTCGACCTGCCATCTGGTGGCCCTCTTTGAAACTCTGCCAAATACAAGCCTGAGGACATCTGGAGTCCAGCGAGGCTAAAGTGGCCTTTTTCTGTATCAAACTAGAAACATATCAGAGTTGTATTGGTCAGTAATATGTTTACACCAAAAATCTGAGTGCTGTACATAATTCATGTCGTTATAATGAACATTGTTGGCAAAATAAGAGCTTTCAACGATATATCCTACAACACTCCATCCATTCATAGATATTCATAGAAATAGAATCAATGCGAACTCATGGCTAAATATTTCCTTCATGCGAGAAAAGGGAAGTCAAGCAAGTCAAACAGTGATGTTATGCTTTCAATTTCTTACAAGTAGAGCTGGAAGGTATTGAAAATTTTGCGACTCAATATTCCTCCGGCTGGCACGCCCCTGCCTCACACATGATGCATTCCTCTCTCTCTCCTTCTCTCTCACTAATCCAGAGCACGGGAGGTTGTTTACAATGCTGCAAAACATATCGTACTTAAATAAATGCTATATTTGCAAACATGGAGTTCACAATAGCGTCCTGTGTGACAAAAATTATCTGAGCAACAATTCCCATATTTGTTCCGTCACGCCTACAGATAATAACGTTTCCACTGACCTTCCAGTGGAAGCAGTTACGGTGATGCGGAACAAAACTCAAATCCAGGCTAGGGTTCTGTATGATCAAAGGTCCCAAAGAACATTTATCTCCTAAAGCTTGGTAAACCATCTAGATCTAAGGCCCAGGGGTACAGTATATTTGCAACTTTCAGGTTTCATCAGTGAAATTGCGAGGAAAGAATATAATTTGATAAAATTCACTATCAAAACTGGGCAGAAGTACTTTAGATTGGAAGCTGTACATAGTAAGGGAGACTCTACCTAGCCACATACGAGTAAATGGACTGGGAAATAGCTTAAATTATTTAAAAGATCAAAAATTAAACTCTCAGACTCCACCCTAACTGATCATATGGAGAGTCAATCTTCTCCTTAGGGCGGATAACTACCCAAAATTAGGGAATGGCCTCATCAAATTAAAAGGTTTTAACTTCTTGAAGGTTCTAGGTGTAATCCTCTTAGTTAACATACATTAAAATTCACAAGTAAATTATCTGAGGTTCGAGTCGCTATGGTCATTAATGTACGCGTTAATAAATTACACCCCTTGGAGAGTGTTTCTGGTCTGGTCTCCGACTAACCAACCCCAACTAATTCTTATAAAGCTAGTTGTAAAATTTTAAATAAGCAATCATCTGGGGTCCAGGAACGGATTAATCCATTTTACATTGATTCCTATCCTTGAGAAACGAATTAAATTTGTTAACCGAGGTTTCACTATATATATATATATATATATATATATATATATATATATATATATATATATATATATATATATATATATATATATACACACATATATATATATATATATATATATATATATATATATATATATATATATATATATATATATATATATATATATATATTTTTAGATTTCTATATATGTATATATATACAGTGAAACCTCGGTTTACAAATTTAATTCGTTTCTCAAGGCCGTTCGTCACCCGAAACGTTCGTAAACCGAAGCTATTTTCCCATAGGAATCAATGTAAAATGGATTAATCCGTTCCTGGACCCCAAATGATTGCTTATTTAAAATTTTACAACTACTTTGTGCACAAGGTCATAACACAAAACC